>NW_015390820.1:0-3065 GCF_001527695.2 Protobothrops mucrosquamatus | reverse complement strand
ATTCAGATGCTTGGCAACTGATTCATATTTATGACGGTCACAGTGTCCCAGGGTCATGTGAAGTGACCAAAACCTGCTGCAACCACCCAGCAGACGGGGGGAATAAAAACCAAACACCCCCCCACCCCACCCCCACTGCCAATCCTCAACAGAAATGCTCACAACAATGAAAACCTCGGACAGGAGGAAGAGCGCCGCCGGGCGGGCAGGCAGGTGTCTTGCTCGGCTGTGGCTTGGGGGGCACTTTTTTCAGTGCCATTGAAACTTCAAACAGTCACTAAGCGAACTGTTGTAAGTCGAGGACTACCTGTACTTTATCACTTTTTTCCTTTTTTTTTGTTTCTTTGGTCAAGTTTTTGACACCTTGCTAGGCGACTGGTGGTACTCAGATGTTGCCATATCCTAAAAGTGGTACAATGGGTGAAAAGGTTGAAAAGCCCTGGACTAGTCCAATCCCTCTGCTCAAGCAGGAAAGCCTATAGCATTTCAGACAAATGGTTGTCCAGTCTCTTGTTAGAAACCTCCCGCGCTGGAGCACCCTCAACGTCTGAAGACAAGCGGTTCCACTGGTTAATTGTTCTCACTAACCATGCTTTTAAAATATCCTGGTTTAGGATGATGTGTGAACCTATACACGCCTGTGGAGGCCACTGCATATAGAACATACCACAGTTTCTTTGCCTACCCTCCCTTTCATGAAGAACTGAGTTAATCAATATGGAATCTACGTATGTCTTGCAAACCACAGTTGATGGCTTGGTGCAGTGTTTGACAACTTCAGCAACTTTAACATGGGTAAACTTAGCAGAACAACAGAGTTGGAAGGGACCTTGGAGGTCTTCTAGTCCAACCCCCTGTTCAAGCAGCAAACCCTATATCGTTTCAGACAAATGGCTGTCCAGTCTCTTCTTAAAAACCTCCAGTGTTGGAGCATTCACAACTTCTGGAGGCAGGCTGTTCCACTGGTTAATTGTTCCCACTGTCAGGAAATTCCTCCTTAGTTCCAGGTTGCGTCTCTCCTTGATGACTTTCCTTCCTTTGCTTCTTGTCCTGCCTTCAGGTGCTTTGGAGAATAGCCTTTGTGTAGGCACGTGCACACGTGCCTACACACCTTCACAGCCCTATTTGTTCAGCCCTCCACAAATCCCAGTTTGTCATGTGGCTCTAGAGCAGTCATGGCGAACCTTTTAGAGACCGAGTGCCCAAACTGCAACCCAAAACCCACTTATGTATGTCGGATGCCGGGTGGGTGTGGTCCATTGGGTGGGTGTGGCCCATTGGACGTGGCTGCGGTGGTAACGGTGGACTGGGTGGGACTAAAAAGTTCAATCAATCAATTCCAACTTTGCGAGATCTTTTTTTTTCCCGCGAGAAGTTGAAATTGACTGATTGAACTTTTTTTTTTTTTGCACACGGCGGCAGAGGCCTAAAGCGAAAAGGTTTCATAAAACCCAGCTGAAGGCCTAGGACTGGGGCGACGGCACATGTGCCCAGAGAGAGGGCTCTGCGTGCCACCTGTGGCACGCGTGCCAGAGGTTCGCCACCACGGTTCTAGAGAAAATTAATTGCCCAATTCTCCACTAAGTAGGTCACAATGAATGTTGCCCCCCCCTCTTCACCGAGAGGGGGATGTTGGTCGGCCGTGAAAGTTAAAGCTGTGACACCTTCTTCCTGCTACTTCCAGGAAGTGTAATTTTATGACAGGTGGAGGATGCCCTGATCACAGTTGTTCCAGAAAACATCATTTTCTATAGTTTTGGGGAAGAGTAGACAACGATCATTCTCTCCCACTAATCCTGGTTAGACTTCCAAGGCCACAAGATCAAGGGGAAGGAATCTGTACTTGATGATTGCAGGATTAACCATTTGCTTTGGGCACAAGGGCTAGAAGACCAGTCCGTGGAAAGACCCCGATCCTCCATCACGGGGGTCATGGCTGCACCCCCCTGTGGCACCTTCATCATCCTCATCATCGTGGTTATCTCTATCAAGGTCTTTCCACCAAACGGAAGATTTAGGTAAAGCTGAAATGTAAGTGTTCCTATTTCTGGCTTCTTTTTCTTGTTCCTGTGAATGAAAAAAAAAAGAGACACAACCATCAACTCATCAAATTTGCAGATGACACCAAGCTGGCAGGAATAGCCAACACTCCAGAAGACAGGCTTAGGATACAGGAGGATCTGGACAGACTTGAACACTATCTAACAAAATGAAATTCAATGGTGAAAAAAGTAAAGGTTCTACATTTAGGCAAGAAAAACCAAATGTACAGGTATAGTATAGGGCAGGGGTAGGCAACCTTGGCTCTTTTATGACTCGTGGACTTCAACTCCCAGAATTCCTGAGCCAGCATGGTTCAGCTTGGAAACCTCTCCCTTTCCCCTCAGCATGGCTGGCTCAGGAATTCTGGGAGTTGAAGTCCACAAGTCATAAAAGAGCCAAGGTTGCCTACCCCTGGTATAGGGGGTACCTCACTCAATAGTAGTAACTGTGAGAGGGATCTCGGAGTCCTAGTGGACAATCACCTAAATATGAGCCAGCCGTGTGCTGCAGCTGCCAAAAAAGCCAACACAGTGCTAGGCTGCATTAACAGAGGGATAGAATCAAGATCACGTGAAGTGTTAATATCACTTTACAAGGCCTTGGTAAGGCCACACTTGGAATACTGCATCCAGTTTTGGTCACCACAATGTAAAAAAGATGCTGAGACTCTAGAAAGAGTACAGAGAAGAGCAACAAAGATGATTAGGGGACTGGAGGTTAAAACATATAAGGAACGGTTGCTGGAATTGGGTATGTCTAATTTAATGAAGAGAAGGATGAGGGGAACCATGATAGCCGTGTTCCAATATCTCAGGGGCTGCCCCAAAGAAGAGGGAGTCAAGCTATTCTCCAAAGCGCCTGAAGGCAGGACAAGAAGCAACAGATGGAAACTAATCAAGGAGAGAAGCAACCTAGAACTAAGGAGAAACTTCCTGACAGTTAGAACAATTAACCAGTGGAACAACCTGCCTCCAGAAGCGGTGAATGCTCCAACACTGGAAGTTTTTAAGAAGAGACTGGAC
>NW_015390819.1:77919-105259 GCF_001527695.2 Protobothrops mucrosquamatus | reverse complement strand
GACCGGTTGGGGGTTGCAGCATTAAAAAGGTTGAGAACCACTGGACTAGAGGAATGTGGTATGTGAAAGGACAAAGGTACAGATAAGCGGATTGTCTTTTGAGGGAATGATACTTACAGATCCATTGCAGTTGCACATTTCAGGACGCAAAATATCCAAATGCCATGCTCACTGAGGTGACATTTCTGAATTTTCCATCAAATGGAATTCAGATCCCCTCCATAGTGCCTAGCCATCCTATACAAGCCTTGGGTTCATGAAAGCTGCACACACTGTCTTTTTGTGGAGAAGATTGTTTCTTTTTAAACAAAAAACAAAAAACAAAAGCCAGGGGTATCAAACTGCCAGCCCGTGGGCCGGTTGTGTCATGCGGAGGCCGCGCCCACCTCAGCTCACCCCAGCGAAAAAAATCGTGATATATCGTGACAAGTCACGTGACGCGGCGAGTTTGACACCCATGTTCTATACTATTTTAGCCAATTGATTAAAGAACCAGATCAAAATTAGAATCTGACCCCTAATTTATTATCATCATTAGAATTTATAAAGACTTTTCTCTCCCTGCACCTAATGTAATGCAAGAAAAGATGGTTGTATTCTAGAATGCTTTTAATTCCCTGAAATGTTTTGTCAGCCTTCTTGGTTAATTTTAGTACTGTTTTCATTCTGTATTTAATCAATTCATTCTCTCTCTCTCTCTCTCTCACACACACACACACACACACACACACACACACACAAACACACACACCTCATCACACTGGTTTTATGAAAATTTGTTTTACTCTATATTGTCAGAAGATGGCACAGCCTATGTATTAATTTCATAAACTTTCATTAAATTAAATTAAATGTATCCTCAGCCTCCTACTTGAGGCTTAGGAGGTCTAATAACAGTGAATACTGCATGTGATGCTTAATCAGGAGGATATTCTGGCTAAGAATTATTGGTTTCAGCCCCAAACAAGGGCAAGATTTCAGTATTGTACGCCAATCAAGACACGCGCTCTCTAATTGACAAAACTGCTTTCTTCTTTGCTTATGCAGCTCACCTTTCCTCACAATTCATTATGCACTGTGAAGTGAAGGTTTTCTCTGATTAATAAGTACCATGTCTTCCAATTTTTGTAGTGATTTAGGCATTAAGTTAAGATTCCACACTCAGCTGACATTTAACATTTTGATTTGTTTATATTTTAAGTTAATAATATGCTGTTACATTTAAAGAAAACATTTAAACCTTACCATATGGAACCCAGTTCTATGAATACTTACTTAAATTGGCATATCAAACTCAATGTGTTCCCTCCTATTACATATGCAGAACCTCATTTAAAAATGGATGTTTTATTCAAAGTGAGAACTAAACCTTGACCACTTTTCAAATTGCACATACTTTACCAGTACTGTATGTTTTAGATAATTTTATAAATTAAAACACTTTTATCTTTAATACAATACATGTCATTCTCCTTTTTATAAATACCTGATTGTGTATAATACTCATCTTTAAATAATAACTTGGGATTTCACTCAAATATGTATTTATGGGTGGACAGATGGATTCTGGTCATCAGAAAAAAGATAGTGTGATGTTATTTGGGTCAGAATGACACAATGGTCATCCATTCTGAACAGAAGCCATCAGGTACTGCCTTCGTTTGGAAGCACATTGGCATCTTGACAAAGGTAGCTGCTATTTTTTATATATTTATTTATTTGTATTCAGTTTGTATAGCCACTCATCTCAAACCAGTGACTCTGGCAGGCAAGCAATCATAAATCAAGATAGGTGTGCAGCACACAAATCAAATCAGATCAAATCAAATTAAAGAATGAATTAATTAATGAATGAATGAATAAACGAATGAACTTTCCTACTGGTCTGTAATTCCTTACTTTCCTACAGCACAACATTGCATTTTGCAGTGAATATCACCCTCCCACTTGCTCCATTGACAGGACTATAAAAGATTTTGATTTTGATTTCTTGGAGAAGAAATAATTCCTTTCCCAGTTTGGGGTTTACCATCTTCACAGCCAAGAACATCTCGACCACAGATTATTGCAAAAAGCAGACTTTGCACAACTGTGCATTTCCAAAATCACTCACCCCCAACTAACCCTTTGCTGGATGGATCCATTGATTGGGATAGATCAGGGGTCTTCAAACTTGGCCCTTTTATGACTCATGGACTTCAACTCCCAGAATTCCTCAGCCAGTGTGCCTGGCTGAGGAATTCTGGGAGTTGAAGTCCATGAGTCATAAAAGGGTCGAGTTTGAAGACTCCTGGGATAGATATTCTATGTGGATAGCAAGCCTGCATTGTGCCTCCTCTTTTATAAGGCATTCAACAGTCTTCTTGAGGCAGGGTAGAGGATCCAGGACAGCTGTTTATTGTGCATCTTTCCTTAGTCTGGCCTAGACCTTTCAGAATCTCCCTGGTGCAGGTGCCCATGGCAGACCTGATTCTGAGGCAATTGCAAATAAAAATGAGAGTAAAAATAATAAATAAAAATGGAAGACTGGAAAATGGAGACTCTGCAACACCAAATGCATGAGGTTACTTACAAGTGACCTCCCAGGTTGTTTTGAGCTTTGTCAGAGTTCTGCCCATGAGCTAAAGTCATCCATCTGGAAGAGAGAGGATTCAGAGCTTATGGAAAAGCATGGCCAAGATAGGTGCCTTCAGGGCAGAGTTCTGTCAGTGTCCAGCTCTCAGCCAGAGGAATGGCAGCTAATGAGATCATAAGAGACAACCATAACATACCTACTCAACTATCCTATTAGCAAATACTAGTCAAGGGATAATTCTATGAAGGAAATTGGGCTAAAAAACCAAAACGACAGACTCTGTTTCTATTCATGTGTAGCTTAGATATAAATCAAGATCTTAGAGGTTCTAGGAAATGATTGTATCTTACAACTTTGGCTCTGTCCTCTAGATCCAAATTAACTGATTTCCTTTCTTTCTATCACATAGATATTTTACTTTCCCCCTTTTAAATCTGAATTTATACCCAGCAATAGATTTTCAGCACCACCTAGTTGCCAGATGTTATATTTTGATGTTCTCTGTCTCTCTCTCTCCCCCACCCCCCACCCCCGTTACTATATCTCTCTGCCCAATGAAAGAGAAGTATGTTCTTATTAACTGACAATGACGTAAGATCCAGCCTGTGTAAAAACAAACAAACAAACATTTCGTCTTTCTTCTGGGGTGGGAGGAAAGAGTGGATCTAGATGCTGTTTGAAAGAGCATCTGTGGAAAATCTTGAAAAGGAACCAGAAAAAAAAAGAATGAGTAATCATCTGGCTTATTTCTGAAAATTTTAAATGTATCACTTACAGACTTTAATTGGCCTCATTGATATAAACTTTATTTTCTTACTTTTTTTTCTTGAGATGTGTTTTATAGAACCAACAATGTTATTTTAACTGAATTATATCATATTTTAGAATATTGAAAAGTGGCTTTTTAAAACAATCACTATCACCGACCTTTAGCATGTAATGTGATGCAAGTTGTTGCCCTAAATTCTGGTAATTTTTACTGCAAGGTTTTACTTTTCATTTTTAATGGGAAAATAACATGTTTTAAAGAAAGTAAAATATAATAACATACAGGAAGTAGGAAGTTCTTTTAAAGACAAGCATTTTCTTGCAGTGGAAGACTGAGCTGGATATTTACTTTTTAAAGCAACTATGTCTTTTCCAGGATTAAGCAGTTGCAACGTGATCCAAGGAAAAGGTTCTCCAAAAACAAATTTTCAGCGTGCACACAACCCTATTATTTACTATAATATCTATTCACAAAATGTCACCCAGGTCCTGTAAAAACAAACCGAAACAAAACAATACCAGAAACATTTTAAAAGGTGCATTAAAACATCTTTCAAGACAATGATTAAAATCACTGCTCACCATTTAAAAAGAGATGTAAAAGCCAAGAGAGAACAATCCAAGCTTTGAAAGAAAGATATTTCATAATCTGGACAGTCACCAACAGCATGCTACAAGACGGCATAGTCAAAGGGGTCTATGACAATTCGCTGTGGCCAACTTGCCGTGGTCAACTTGCCGTGGCCAACTCGCCATGGCCAACTTGCCACGGGACAAGAGTTACACTAATATCAAAGTAATGGTGAAATAGAATCATTAAAGAAAGGATGCCAAAGGAGGGACAGAAAGAAATGTGAATGACAAAAATTAAAATAATTTTTAATTTATTTTAAATAATTAAATTTAATTGTTAAAATTGTCCTGTGGCAAGTTGGCCATGGTGAGCTGCCCCGTGGCAAGTTCGCTACAGTGAGGTGGCTGCAATGAATTGTCCCATTCCCTAGTCAAAGTAGCCACAATCGATGAAGACTGTAGTCTACTCAGAGTGCTTTGAAAACAAGGCTGTCCCAAAAAATGAACACCTGCTTATAAAAGAATGAACAAGGAGCAATAGCTACCCTTTCACTGCGCATAAATTTATATCTGCTTCCAATCTCAAATTCATTCTTGGCCTCTCCACCCATCCCTTTAGAGATTTTTTTCAGAAAGTAGGATTCCTAAAATGCCCTTCTTGCAATTTCTGCCATCCAGAGGTTGAGGAATAATGTTGGCTCGGGTTTACTTTCAAGCTATGATCCTGATTTTTCAATGGGAGTGTTCCCTCTTCTTTCCAGGGCAGGTTTTAAATGGATAGCTGTAGTTAGTTTGTGTCTTTAATTGCTATTTATAGTGGGGTATTTAATTACTTTTCAGAGATTTTTGAAAAAATATTTTTCAGGAATTCCAGTCATTCTATCTCAATGGTAGGAAATCCAAACACTTTGTCTCTAGACTAGGAAATCAAGTATCTAACTGCCAACCCACTGGGGACCTTTATGGAAGATAACCTTTAATGAGGAGGAGGAGGAGGAAAATGCTGACATAACTTTGGGCTATTAATAGTAGGCTAATACAGATAAATTGACTAGATCAACCAAAAATTCAATTCTTTTTAATGAAAATATCCAGGTAAGTCACAATAAAGGATAAGATCACACTTAAAACCAGAACATCATAATAAGATCATTATTATTTTTAATGGATATGACATATCAAGAAAGAATAGCCTGCCCAGATAAAACATGCATATTTTTAATGGAGAGCAACAGAGCTAGCTAGCCTGCCCAGATAAAACATGCATATTTTTAATGGAGAGCAACAGAGCTAGCTAGGGCTGTCAATGTCTAAACCAGGGGCCTTCAAACTTGGCCCTTTTATGACTTGTGGACTTCAACTCCCAGAATTCCTCAGCCAGCGTGCCTGGGTGGGTGGGTTGAGGGTCGGTGCTGCCTCTGGTTGGCTGTGAGGTTGACTTGGATTCTGAGGGATTCCTAGGCAGGCTGTAGGGCCATGTGTCTGTGGATGGAATTGTTTGTGGAGTGCCAGGCTTCAATGAACACACGAGCATGACAGGTGATAGCGTGGCCGGTGATTTCTGTGTTGCTCCAATCAAAGTGGTGTTGTTTTTCTCACTGATGACTCACACCTGACCCATCCCCCCACCAGCAAGTTCACCTCCCAATGACCCTGACTTGATGTAACCTTTCCATCACAAGACCCATTACAAGCCTCTCACTGATGACTCATACCTGACCCATCACAAGACCCTCACTTGACACACCCACACCTGAAGCCCTTATAAACATAAGAACACCAACACTGACAACCCCTAAAGACCACTGAAGATGTTATCTAGCCTGGTAACAAAACATTCGGAAAGCAACCCACAAGCTAGAAAACGAACATTCACCCTCATCCTACACCCGAGCTACTGATATTCATCACTATTACAAACCTCAAGAGCACTATTTGCTCTTGAGGGCTGCAATACTGTCATTCAATTGAAAGTCCTTTGTTTAGTGATCATTCAAAGTTACAACAGCACTGAAAAAAAATGCCCGTTTTTCACACTTATGACCATTGCAGCATTTCCATGGTCACATGATCAAAATTCAGATGCTTTGTAACTGGCTCATTATTTATGATGGTTGCAGTGTCCCAGAGTCATGTGATCACCTTTTATAACCTTCTGACAAGCAAAGTAAATGGAGAAGCCAGACGCACTTAACAACCGTGTTACTAACTGAACAACTGCAGTGATTCACTTAACAACTGTGGCAAGAAAGGTCATAAAATGAGGCTTAACAACTCACTTAATAACTGCCTCACTTAGCCACAGATTCAGTTGTGGTCATAAATAGAGAACTACCTGGATTCCTCTTTCCTAGAAGTAAAGCCATCTCCTACCTGATGGCTAACATACTTGGCCTGGCCTTCTGAAGCTTCACATGCTCCATGATAAATCACAGAATTGCTGTCTTTTCCAATTAATGTAAAGATCTTTTCGAAGAGTTCTGATTTTGGCTGGTCTATTTATACTTTACTAGTTGCATAATATATTTGCTTTTTTTAAAAAAAAAACGTTGTTCCTGTTATTTCCATCGTCATTTGTGTGATGGTGCTAATTATTTTGAAAGCATCATAGGGACTGTCACTCTGCTCTTGTTGACAGTGAAAGTGAAAAATTAATTTGAACAGAGCAGCTGACGGTAACAACTTCAACCGACTTATGCTGCGTTGCCTGATCAAACCAGGCCGATTCCCTGTCATGTCAGTGAGGTACCAAAGATCTATGGTAGAATGTACTTTTTTGGTACTTTTTTCCTGTTTCCTGTTTTTTTTAAAGATTATTTGACTGAAAGAAATGGTTCCTTTATAATCCACTCACAGCCATCTACGTTTGCAATTCCACAAAAGCCACAGATGGAAAAAAATAGTTGTATTTAAAAAAGAATAATGAAATAAGCAGTCACGCTAATAATATAATGTCCCAGAGTAAACTTTGTTCTATTGTGTGCTATGTTACTTGAATAAAAAAAAGCCTATTCTAATCTAATAGCTGTCAATGCTGCTAACATCAGGTGTTATTGCTTTGACAACAGATGGAAATGCATTCATTTTTCTCTTTCGCTTTTAGAGCTGATTGATGCTGGGAGGGGGGATGTGGATGAGAGTCCAGTTAATCATAACAACAAGAAACTAAGCTGTGGGAACTCAAGGTTACTAAGCCCACAGTTGATAACGATTTGGCGGGGTGGAGAGCTGTGGAGAGAGCCCAAGCTTCAAGCTAATTGGGGAATGTGATTTATGATTGTTAGTTAGAGGAGGGAATTGTGCTTTGCTACTTTGTGCCAAGGGAAGGAGAATTAAATTTTTGGTTTCAACTATGTAGTGCCGATACTTTGCTTCTCAAATAAAAGATTCTTTAAGGTAAACAATGTCTCGAAGTTCTTTTGAAGAGTTTCATCTGTTGGAACCATGACAATAGCTTTTATTGAGAGAGCAGATAGAATAATGAACCATTCAAAACTTCACCTCCTCGTTGTTCCTTCAACATCACTGTTTTCTAAGATGCATCGCCCAGTGCTTCTCAGCTTTCTCAGTCTGGACTTTAACTCCCAGAATTCTCCATGTAGCATGGGAGAAATTGAAGAGTTGAAGTCCAGGTATCTTAAAGTTGCCAAAGTTGAGAAACACTGGCCTAGCCTAAACAAGTATAACATTTCCAATTACAACCTTCCTTCCTTCCTTCCTCCAATCCATATTGATAAGATTACTAAAACTGTGCCACAAATGGAGTGTGACAGCATACAAATATTTTACTACAAGCCAATTTATTATGACAGAAAAAATTATAAAAAAAAAAAGTCCTGAGATTGGACCAAGTCAAAGATCTATGTTCTCAAAAAGGTAAACCAGATGCAGAAAGAGAGTGGCCTCTTTCCCTCTTCTGTTCTTTCCTAACAGCTGGAATAGGTATGCACTTCCAATTCTGGAAAAAATACACTGCCATTGAGACTACAAAACAGCGTACAACTTCCGAATTGCCGTTTTGCCTGCTGTCATTGGACTTCTCTCTTTTCATCTTTCCAATCAGTTTAGCTGCATTACATGAAGTACATTATCAGTCAATCAATCTGCAGTGGCCTGCTTTTACTTAACAGTGCAACATCTGTCTCACTCATGTACAGACCATGAAAATAAGATGAGCAATACAAACAAAACCTCTTTGGGAGCCAAAATAAAACATCAAAACAACCGTGATTTTTAAAATGTATATTTTTTTCAAAGTGAAACAAAAGAAAATGCTCCTGAAATAAACTGAAAACCTATACTGCATAAAATAATAAAATAAAATAATAGGGAAGGGAAGGGAAGGGAAGGGAAGGGAAGGAAAGGAAAGGAAAGGAAAGGAAAGGAAAGGAAAGGAAAGGAAAGGAAAGGAAAGGAAAGGAAAGATTTGTTGTTCAGGAGATATTATTTCTCCATCTTACTCATGCAATGCAAAGCCTATTCCTTTTTTTTTCATATATCCCTCCCCACTTCTCCCTGACCTCTGCAAAAAAGCCAACAGGGTTCCACTTTTCATTACCTGTTGAGTTATGTGTGGTTCTAACCAATTGTTGGATGGAAGATATCCAAAAATGTAGAAGCTTTTTTTAATTCATCTTTGATTTTGAGCAAGGAAGAAACATTTGTAGCATAAAACATATGGCCATTCTCTGCATAGAGTGGTTGACCAAACATTGCTCATTGTTATTCTTTATAATTATTGTAATAACACAGGCTCTGGTTAAATACTCTCCTTGAGTTACTATGTATGTGTCTATCTCTAAATCACCAGCAACAAGACCTTTGATGGGAATAGTCTTATTCTAAACAGACTGAATAAAAGTGGTGATGTCCACTCCACATGTCTTGGATGCTGATTCCCCATGAGGACTAGAATCATGCTTAATTGTGATAAGCGACAGTAACAGAATCTTGCAAGTTTCCCCAGGTGTTCCCTTCTATCCTTCTTAAACTGTATCTCAGGGAATCTGGAGGAAGCCAGTCTGAGTCTCTTTCTAATATTTTCCTACCCTCCTGGGCTTAATATATCCTTCTTCCATAACTGTTGATGTCCAGCTCCAAAGTTATGTCCACGGGTCCCTAACCTAAAGATTTCCCCTTTTGAGAGTGGTAAAACTGGAACTCCCCTTCATATAGGTAGCCCTCATTTAGTGACCATTCAAAGTTACAATGGCACTGAAAAAAGTGACATATGACTGTTTTTCACACTTATGATAATTGCAAAACTGGAACTCCCCTATATACAGGCAGTCTTCAACTTACAACAGTTCATTTAGTGACCATTCAACGTTACAATGGCACTGAAAAATATGACTTGCAACAGTTTTTCACACTTCTGACTGTTGCAACATCCCTGAGGTCATATGATCATACTTCAGATGCTTGGCAACTGGTTCATATTTATGATGGTTGTAGTGTCCCAGGATCAGGTAACTACCTTTGGTGACCTTCTGACAAGCAAAGACAACGGGGAAGCCAAGTTCACTTAAGAGCCGTGTTACTAACCTAACAACTGCAGTGATTTTTACTTAAAAACTGTGGCAAGAAAAGTTGTAGAATGGAGCAAAACCCGCTTAACAAATGTCTCACTTAGCAACAGAAAATTTGGGCCAATTGTGGTCGTAAGTTGAGGACTGCCTGTAGACCCATGTTTCCTGATCAGTCCCGATTCTGAACAAGAAGAACGAAGCCTTGTTCTTCAGCTGATCAGTCGGGAAGAGGAGTGCCGCACGTGATGCCGTGACATAATTATTCTACTGTACATTTTCAACTTAAGGTTGTTTTTCTTTCCTCATTGCCTCCTAATTCATCTGTGGGGGCTGTTTTGATGCAAGGTTAAACAAATTATCTGAATTCTTGACAGTCCTCTTTCCTGCCATTTCCCCATTAGGCACTTCTGCCAGCATAGAGGCTGCTTAGTAACAACCATCAAAACTCATTATTGTTGCATTCCGATTACAGCGAAGCTGGCAAAGGCACTGTTAACTCTCTATAGACTGCCCTGCTCCTACTGCTGCCACATGTAGGAATCAAGACAGTAATAATAACTCCACTCGGCATTTATAACCCAGCCCGTGGGATCTATATTTTGCCCCCACCCCGCCCTCTTGTCTCCATGGGCAAGGACAGCATGCTTCCAGTACTACCACTGTCTTTTTGCCTGATCCAAGTGTCAGCTAAGCTGGCATTCAGCTTGATTAAAGAATAAGTGGATGGAGCTCTCCTGCCTTTATTAGAAGGAGTCACTTAAACTGATTATCGGGAGCTCCATTTCAAGAGAGACCATAGAGATCAGGGCATGTCTTTTATCCTGTTGATATTCTGCACTCTCCCAATCAAGCATGTCCACAGTTATAAATCAGCCCATGTGAGATAACTGGATAGCCGTTGCATGACCTTTTACAGCTACTATTTTCAGATGATTATAGGACATTGAAATAAGCTAATTTGTTGTGTGGTGAGGCAGGCAGAGGTGACTCAGGAAGGTTTTTATGAATTCAAACCCAAAGTGGTTCTCGGTTATAATTTGACCATATCTGGTGATCCTGTGTAATCTGCATCTGAGTCCTAACCCTCATTTTGGCTAAAACATAAAAAAAAAGGTTCCACAAGTGATGCATTTCATGATGATCATGGATTGGTTAAAAATATGTGTTGGGGCCTCATCCGGGTCCAAAGATTTCCTTGAATAGAGGGATCTTCTTCTTCTTCCTAGTGTTATTCCTGTGCTGTGGCAGGGGAGCGCTTGTTGGCAAAGCCATCCCCATTTGACTCGATCCAGGGCATCTTCAGGGGTGATGCTCATGTATTTCATGTCCTCCTGGATGAGATCCATCCACTGTTTCTTGGTCCCTGGATAGAGAAATAATTTGGCAGTAAATGGTTTGACAAAAGAATGTATTTGGGTGTTGAGTCTCAGTTGAAGCTGAAGAAAACATAGGATCTATGTCTAAGATTCAGGAGGGGGCAACTTCCATTGGCTCAACAGCTAAGGCAGGCTATATATCAGTGATGGCGAACCTTTTAGAGACCAAGTGCCCAAACTGCAACCCAAAACCCACTTATGCATCGTCGGGTGCCGGGTGGGCGTGGCCCATTGGGTGGGCGTGGCTGTGGTGGTAACAGCAGACTAGGTGGGACTAAAAAGTTCAATCAATTCCAACTTTGCAAGATCTTTTTTTTTCCATGAGAAGTTGAAATTGACTGATTCATTGAACCTTTTTTTTTGTACACGGCGGCGGAGGCCTAAAGCGAAAAGGTTTTATAAAACCCAGCTGAAGGCCTAGGACTGGGGCGATGGCACGCGTGCCCACAGAGAGGGCTCTGAGTGCCGCCTCTGGCACCTGTGCCATAGGTTCGCCACCACTGCTATATATGGTACATTGGAGATACCCATTCAGACTGCTATCAGGCCCTGACCTTCCTTCAGAGAAAGGACTGATGTCAACTCTACAATGAACCTGGCTGCAGCCATTTTTTCCGTACTAGGTTGCCACAAGAAGGGGAGGGGGGAGAATGTATTTCTGGTAGTCTAAACATGAGCAATTCTTGTGGGAACCAAGGTCATTCCCATGCCAGAAGGAAGGAGGAGGATCGTTGAGTCAGAAAGCCTGCCAAGGTGTTCTGTTGGGTAGCATGAATAGAGGGATGGGAATTGTTACATTGTATTACTTTGATTCTTGGAGGGGAAGTTTAGATCTGGTTTCACTTTTGACCATGCCGATATTATGTATCCAATAAACATGTTCTTTGAGGAATTTTCCTGCCTCAGAGTTCTGATTTGTTTGATCTCATTGATCAGAACCCTCACAGCTGGAAGTGTTCGTCTCTTCTGGGGATAGTTGTGGCCTCAGGACTGCTCATGTCCTGTGAAGGGTGGAAATTGACCCCTGTGATTCCAGCTCCCACTGAGAATGAGAGGGGTTGATGGGACAGGTCTATGTATCAGCAGCCCACCAATGGCCAAGTCTGTCCTTTTTGTGAGAGCTTGGAAGAATCACACAAAAAAAATGATTAATGCCCAGAAGAATGCTATGTTACTGGTGCTCATTATTATTATTATTATTATTATTATTATTATTATTATTATTATTATTATTATTATTATTATTATTATTATTATTTAAAAGTCTAACTGGGAGGCAATGTCTTCTGCAGTTTTAATCTCATGAATCTCAATTTCTGCTTAACTCATATGTCTGTAAAAATAAAGCATGGATTGGGGGGGGAAATGCCACAAGCCTTCAGTGACCTCATTCCAAAGAAGCAAAGACCCAGAGGGCTGTTATTACATTAGTTCAGGCTCTAGCCCATCATTTCCAGGTTCATTTGGGGCAGGTTTTTAAGAGTGAATGTGAGGGAACACATTTATGCATATCAATCAGTCAATAATAAACAGAACTCACTCACAAACTGATGTGGCATCAAGAAAGAGAAGATAATTTTACAGAATTGTCCTGATGCCATACTAGCTAGGAAGAATAAGAAAATCTTTTATATTATTATTATTATTATTATTATTAAATTCAATTTATATCCCGCCCTTCTCCTTGCGGACTCAGGGCGGCTGACAATCGATTAAAATACACAAATGACAATTACAAAGTTAAAATTAATTAAAAAGAAATATTTAAGCGTAGTCTAATTAAAATATAATTAAAACCCCTCTAAAAATTACCCTAGGCCAGTCCCGCAAGCTGGAATAACCAAGTCTTAAGGGCGCGGCGGAAGGAAGGGAGATCAGGGATGTTATATAATAACATACAGCAGTCAAACATAATATTTAAGTTTGGCTGTACGGAACTGTGTTGTTTTCAAGACCTCAACAGTGGCCAGAATAGAAAACAAGTCCTACTCATATTATGTCATGCAGATGCTTATTAGCAACCTGGACAGTAAGTACCTTGTCTGAGGTCATATAATGTGTGTTCTGTTCACCTTAGAGCTTCCCGATTATTATTTATTACTATTTGCTAGAAAGCACAGAATATAGAAGAAATGCAGATAAAGTATTTGAGATGGGAATTAAATTCACATTTTCAGGTCAAAAAAATAAATCTCCCCTTAGCCCTTTCCCAGTTTAATTCAAACCCAAACAAGTGGTGTACAGATGTGGATATTTGCATGCACGTGCAAATATGCTTACACATACCATAGTCAAGGAAGAAAGAAAGGTGAGAAAGCATGGAGGAGGAGGAGGAGGAGGAGGAGGAGGACGACGACGACGACGACGACGAGGAGGAGGACGAGGAGGAGGACGAGGACGATGACGACGACTTAGGAAGAAAATGGAGAATTCCATGACTGTTATAGCAACTAGAAAAAAATAGGAGAGAAAACAAACACTGAGCAAATACCTGCATTAAAACAAGGAGGATCTTTGGAGGTGGAAATTTGGTTGCAACCACAATGCCTGTATGTCCTGCACCTTTGTAAGTAGTCTTCTCAGACCAGAAGTTGTGACTGTCTCATCTGAGTTTTCTCCTTTCTTAAATGTCACTGCATCATTCTACTCAACTTCACAATGCTCTCCTAGCATCCCACCACACCTGAATGTGCCATGTACAGTTTTTAACAGCTCCAGTATCCCGAATGTTTAAGCATGTCAGTAGATGTGACAGGCTTCTTGCAGAGCCAAAGGGGAAAAAAAGAAAACAAGCAGGTATAAAGTATGCATCTGTCCCCTTCATCAGCATGCATGAAATGCATCACAAAACACTGCCTCCATGCTAAAGAGGCCAAGCACAGGAGAAGAATTGCTCCAATTAATATTGATAGGAAGCACTTTTGACATGGATAAAGTGCAAATCAACATGACCCATGGGGGAGGTGATTAGCGATGATGATTGTGTCTGAGGTGCAGTATTCATTGTCTTAGGAGTCTTCAAGATAACGAGTCTACAATAAAAGATGCCAGTTTCTATGACCAGAATATGCAGATTATGTTTCAATCATGTATTCTGTAATGGAAAATAGCTGCCTCCATCTACATCCATAGCCTCCATTTTGAAGGTCCAGTTCACAGCATGAAATGAAGGATTAGATGCCTGACAATTCCACCATACGTGTTCCACGTTGTGCAAGTTTCTAATGCTTATGGATGTTGTGACCAGTCTACTTATGGTTTCTAGCATTCTAGGCAAAGAAGGGGCTCTGCAGATCTTCAAAGTGCCTTATTCTGGTGAAGATTCAAAGAAACCTCCTGAGACTGCTTCCTCAAGAAACACGGCCTCCTTCTAAAAGCAGAGCAACCATTTGTCTTAACCTTGCTGACTTTACTTACCTTCTTTGACACTTGCTACAATTACAGCAGACTTCTGCACAATTGCAGTGTCTGCTCAGAAGTTTCTTTCCAGCATTGCAAATGCTGAAGGAGGCAAAGAAGAGATTTCAAAGCAATACGGACCACCTGTCCCAAAGGCACTTTTTCAAAAGGCAACTTTGGACTTTCTTTGTTTTTCCTTGAAGACGTTTCACTTCTTATCCAAGAAGTTTCTTCAGTTCCAGAACTAAAGAACTGAAGAAGCTTCTTGGATGAGAAGTGAAATGTCTTCAAAGAAAAACAAAGAAAGTCCAAAGTTGCCTTTTGAAAAAGCGCCTTTGGGACAACCATGACTTGGATGACTGAGAATCTCCATAGACATACAGATCACCTAGCATCTCATCGGGTCCAAACTTGGTCTCTTTTGAGATACAAGGACCCTTCACACATGAAGTGCTTTATGGAAGTGAAGCAAAGCGGTCTTGTTCCCCAACCATAGTTCTCAATTTCCTGTGAACATCGAAAGACTCATCAATGACCTATCAGATCTCGGTACACATGTTTCCCCCCATTTTATCTGTCATTTACTCAGATAATGTTAGGATAGATTATCTGATGCTGCAGTTTATCTAGTTGGCAGATCAAACTTGCTTCTATCAAGTCATCCATGTGCCAAAGAAGTAGCATCATTTCATGCTTCTTTTAATAAAACCATTGTTTTGCTTCTAAAGCCTTCTTTGTAATCTTATAAGCATCTGTTTGTGTCAGGACCCCTTCAAAGTCATATTTTTCAGAGCTCTGCCATTCTGACGGGAGTAGGGAGGTTTCACTCTATTGGAAGAGGGGCTTACGGATCTATTTCCTTGACTTTGTTCTCTCTGCCTTTTGATGTATCACTTTGAGTGTGAAGAGGGGCCAGGGGCCATCTGCCTTATCTCTGAGCCATTATAAAAAGAAGACACAGCGCCTGGGAATCTTATCATTCTGGTTCCCGTAACAATTTCACACCTGTGGATTGGCTGAAGATGCACTCGACAATTGGACATTGGGGACAGGTTCGCGAAAGGAAACGTTAATGTAACGGTTTGCGCGGGAATCCCTCAGATCTTGCCTTGCCTTTCTGCTTTCACTGACTCTTAATAAAAGTTCCTGCTTGAAACAATGCCTGCTTCAAGAGTTCCACTTTCTTGGGAGTACTAGCTGAGGCAGGACCTTACATTTTGTATCTTCAGTGAAGGTATCTAACTGCACCATCTTTGGTCAGCATGTCTTTTATCCCCTTGGATTTCTCTAAATATCAGGGACTTATCCAATGATTCTTGCCTTTGCATTGTGTGTCCAAAATAGTTAAGCTTTAGCTTCATTATTAGTGCTTCCAGTCAGAAAGCAGCCTGGCTTTCTTTGTCTGTTATTGATTAGTTTGTTGTTCTTGCAGTCTAAGTTATTTACAATTTCCTCCAGCCCTACAGTTCAAGGGTCTCCATTTTTCTTTGTTTATCCTTTCTGATAGTCCAGCTTCCATTATCATATGCTACAACCTGAAAACCATCACTTTTATTTGCAGTACAATATCTCTATACTCCGTATTTTGTCTAGGCTTGTCACTGGCTTTCTCTCAGATAACAGATGTCTTTATTTCATTAACATCTCTATGAATTTTTAAGCCTAGGAGGACTACAACTGTTCTCTTCTTTTTCACCTATTTACATTGGATTGGTATTGTTTGGCAATATATTTTTAAAGAAAATATTGAACAGTCAGTTAGCTTTTGCGCTCTCTTCTTTCTTCTTAGCAAAAGATCCCTTAAGCCTTCAAAATATTACCACTAACATATTTGAGATTGCGGATATTCCCAGCAATTTCCATTCCAATATCTTGGAGATTCTCAGTCATCCAGGTCATGATTGTCCCAAGGGTACTTTTTCAAAAGGCAACTGGACTTTCTGTGCTTTTCCTTGAAAATGTTTCACTTCTCATCCAAGAAGCTTCTTCAGTTCTAGTGCAATTCTTGTGCAGTTCAGGTGACCCTCCACATAACAACTCTCAGAAAGAGTGCTAATGACCAGATGACTGCAAGGAATATAAATCCTTCTATTCTCCACCATTCAATTGGAACTGAAGAAGCTTCTTGGATGAGAAGCGAAACATCTTCAAGCAAAACAAAGGAAGTCTAATTGCCTTTTGAAAAAGCACCTTTAGGATTCCTATATTTCTTTAGTCCAATATCTTTCATGATGTATTCTGCATACAAGTTAAATAAATAAAGTGATATTTCCAACCTTGGCATACTTTTTCCTCAAATTTGAAGCATGAAAGTGCTCCATATTCAGTCATTTTTTTTCCTGATCATGACATAATTTTTTTCAAAAGGCACACGAGGCAGTCCAATATACCCATTTTTAAGATTATTCACAATGTGTTATAGTTAAGGGTTATTCACAATGTGTTATAGTTTCAGAGTCAAAAGCTTTTGTAGAATCAATAAAGCAAAAAAAATGAGTTTTTGGGAATCCTTTGCCTTTTTATTGCCCATTCATTATTAACGATGTGATTTCAGATATATTTGCCTCTTCTAAATCCAGCTTGTACTTGTGGCAATTCTTGTTTCATATATCATGAAAGTCTGGATTATAAAAACTTGAGCATTATCTCACCAGCATGAAAAGTGTAAGAATGCTCAGGCTACTGAACAGTAAGTATAATTCTTATTAGCCTGGGTGTTTGTTAGTACTGCCCTTTCTTCAGTCAATCAAAATAGAGCTGGAAGAGACTTGGAGGTCTTCTCATCCAGCCCCCTGCTCAAGCAGGAGACCCTATACCATTTCAGACAGATGGCTGTCCAGGCTTTTCTTAAAAACCTCCAGTGATGAAGCACCCACAACTTTTGAAGGCAAGCTATTCCACTGATTAATTGTCCTTAGGAAGTTTCTCCTTAATTCCAAGTTGTTTCTCTCCTTGATTAGTTTCCATCCATTGCTTCTTGTCTTGCCTTCTCGTGCTTTGGAAAATTGGTTGACTCCCTCTTCTTTGTGGCAGCCCCTGAGATATTGGAACACTGCTATCATGTCACCCCTTGCCCTTCTCTTCATTAAACTAGCCCTAACCAATTCTTCATAGGTTTTTGTCTCCAGGCCTTTAATCACCTTAGTTGCTCTTCTTTGCACTTTTTCCAAAGTCTCAACATCTTTTTTGTTGTAAAACTGGATGCAGTATTCCAGGTGTGGTCTTAATAAGGCTTTATAAAGCGGTACTAATATACTTCACGTGATTTCGATTCTGTGCCTCTGTTTATACAACCAAGGATTGTATTAGCTTTTGGGGCTGCTTGATACTTCTTGATACTACAGTGCAAACTGATCTTTGATTTTTTTTTTCCCTCAAGACCTTGAAAACTGCTGTTTTCCGTACCTGTTTACAAACTGTAAGCAGCATTTCACTTATAATTTGCAAGGTTTCAAACAATTTGGCAGGTATTTTAGTGATATTTACAACTCCATTATTGATAGTACTGTATTTATTAGAGCCCTAATATAGTTATAGAGACATGTTAGCATCACTGAACTTACCTCTTACCTCTGATCACATCAGCAATTGGACTTCCGAAATCCAGCCATATCATAATCCAGTCTCATTGCCATAGAATAGAATAGAATAGAATAGAATAGAATAGAATAGAATAGAATAGAATAGAATAGAATAGAATAGAATAGAATAGAATATGATTGGATACTCAATGAATTTGTCTCCTGTGCATAAGCTCTCAAACTTTGTTTTGCTCTTCCCCAGCAGCTTTTTGAATACTTTTGAACTGGGTGCCTCATCTTCCAGTAACAAGTTGACCTTGTTGTGGTTGTGAATGTTCATTTGGCTTTCATGGCAGATCATTGGAGCATGTTGTATCTTCCTTCTCCAGTGGATCATATTTTGTCTCAATCTTCTTATATGATTTGCCCATCATAAGTGACTCTTACGGGAATATTCATTCCCCAAAGTATAACTCATAAAGTCATTGGGATGTGCAAAACTCTTCACTGCTAGTGATAATGATCCAAGAAAGACCCTCAACTTATTAATTGGCATATAACATATTGCTATACACAGGTATTGGATTGAGAATTTCATGATATATTTAAGAAAAATAGAGCCTAATATCAGCAGTAATATAATTAAACTCGCTTCCAAAACTCTAGATCAGGGGTGTCAAACTGCCGACCGGCGGGCCGGATGCATCATAGCGAAACCGCACCCACTCCATTGCCGGCAATGGCCAAAAAGTCGGAATACTTTGCGACACGTCACATGACGTTGCGAGTTTGACATCCCTGCTCTATATGATCTCCCATAGGAAGATATTTTTTAAAAAGGCTGTGTGGGATCTCTGATGACATTAGAACCTGAGCAACACACCAAGGCCCATACTTGTCAAATGGCCCAATAAGAAATTATAGGTGGTAGAATAGAAGACTCCTAGTCTAGGGGAATTAAGGGGATGCTCCTTCCCACCTACTCTCACATGCCAAATCTACTTCCAAGCAGACACAACAAGGTTACCTCTATATCAAATCCTGACCTAAACTCATCTTTCAGAGGACTGAAATAACCATTTCACCCAAGATTTACCTCAAAATTAAGTCTGAATATCTTGCTTAATGGCTGTGGGTTTTTTTTCAAATAAGTGGCTTCTTTTGATATGACAGCATCTTACCACAGTGTTTTAAGAAATGGTGGCATACCAGGCCTCCTGCTATCCACACGCACACACACACACACACACACACACACACACACAGAGAGAGAGAGAGAGAGAGAGAGAGAGAGAGAGAGAGAGAGAGAGAGAGAGAGAGAGAGAAGACATTTACTACCTCCCATCTGGTCAGTTCCTCTCTTGCAGTTTTTAATAAAGGAGACACAGATCAAACACACAAAGACTACAGACATCTTCAATTCTAACTCATCCATCCAACTTGAACAAGTCACCAGTCCAGACTCTTCTCTCATTGCAGCATCTGCGCTGGAGCAAATGTGAGCAATTCTATCCAGGGTGTTTGATATCACAGATCAATGAGAACTTTGTCTTGTTACATCCATGCCCAAAATCTTTCCTAAATGGGAACTACAGTAAATAAGAAGATTGGTAAGCAAGGAATTGTCATCCATTTACATATTCCATGGGGTGATTTGATTGATGAATATAAGTCTACCAAACTGGCATGAATTAGGAGCTTTCTCTTACTCAAACTGGCAGTGCAAATTGTAGATGGGTACACTGGCAGGGACCATCTTAAGCTGTTGTACATTGACACTATGTCACCATCATACTTCAGTTCATGGCTTGAGCAGAGCCCCCATCTTATAGCTCTGAATTCTAGAACCAACATTTTTGCATCATTCCCAAAGCCATAACAGAAGCTTAGGAAATATGTCATACTTTTAGCTTCCTGTGCCCTCCTTTTTAGCTACTGGTTTGTTTTCTCTGCTACTCAGATTATCACACATCATATGTTTAAATATGCACTACTTTATTTTAAACTTCCTGATAACATTTAATTACAGTTCAGCTCTGCCGTGTTCTGCCATTAGCAGGGCATATTTTTAAAGAAACATTTTTGAAACCTTATCGCTGTTTGATGAAGCCTTCCTGAAATCTCAAAATTCAGATATTATCCCATAGCAAAATAATTTAACACAGCAACAACTCTTCTTCTCCAACCCCAACCCCCTTTCACTACGTGTGATATTTTTCAGTGAAACCAAGATTGTTAGTGACCTCAAGAAATAAATTAGAGGGAAGGGGGAGAAAAAGAAAAAACACACCACTGAAACTCAAAAAAAAGATGACTGAATGTTAAAAGATATTTAAGGACTAAATGAGTGGAAATGGCGATAGAAAGCCAATGTTGTCTGCAGTGGCCCAGCATAACAAAATATTGGGAAAAATGTTTTCTAGTCCCTGGACTACTCCAATCCAAACATCCATATTATCAATATTTTAAAACGGCATTCAAGTTCCAGAATCAATTTTACAATAATGACATACTGTTTGTTTTAGTCATAAAGTATCATCCTGTGTAAAAACAACTGTGATAAATGAAACCGTGAATTTATATACATGGCAGCAGCTTCCAGTGTAGACCAGTTTGGAATTATTTATCTTGTGTCTTCTTAAAGCCATGCATGGACCAGAATAGTAATACTCAGAATTAAGGTTCTTGCCAGAACTACTTGGGGAATTTATCCACTCCTTTTCTGTACTATTCATCTAATGTTGTCTCTTGCTCACTATAACTCTACAAACAAATGGACATGACAATTGAATCAAACAATCAAATACACACCAAACCCAAAGCCTCAAATCTTTCAAAGAAAAGATCCTGGTTAGGAGCAGGAGAAAAACAATAGATTCACATTCAAATTAATGCAGCTGCACAATGAAGTTGAGCAGCATCACCAAGGAATAGACTACCAGTCCTGGAATAACTTGGAAGGATTTGCAAGGCATGAATTACCAATGCGATTGAGTCTGGCTTCACTTTCCAGTGCTCTCATTTCAGCCCATGTCATTCGCACATTTCTGTTCTGCTCTGCAAAGCTTCTGGAAAATGTCAAGCTTGAGGGAACTACTAATGAAAAAAACCCATCTTATGAGATCTCTCTCTTAAGTCTTCTCATTCAGGGCACCCAATTCTTGCCTATAAGACATGCAGGTCTATGAACCATTCGTATTCATGCTAAAGAAATATCCATTGCTTTAATTCTAAAAGATATAGATATCTATTATCTATGGTCTATGGACTTGAGAGTATTTCTCTTGCTACTAATATTGTTCCTTCCTTATAAATGGGACTGATGCCATGTTTCTCTTATACCAGTGGTTTAAATAGGAGTATATACTTTTAGCCCAATCTTGGGCTATATTAAAGATGTAGCATTCACATTTCAGTATAGACATTTGACCATCTCTACTGATCCTGCTAGCAAGTTACACAACATTGGTGATGTAACCTGATCACATTTGATGTTATAATTTTACAATGTTGGCCAAAAATGTTGCACTGTACGCTGCCAGTTTTTGACAGTTTTCTGATTCTTATGTAGCCAATGACTCTTCAGCAGGCAGGTTAGTTTTAAGATGCATTAGGCATCATAGCTATCACTTGCTTCCATGTTTTTAATACTTGATATTTGTCATCAAGATCGTACATCATTGATCTATGCCAAGCAAAGCCATAAATTACTGGCTCCACCTTGCTGGTAAGAATATTCAGATCCTCAAAGCCACTGTCCAGTTTAGCTAAGCACTTTTTAGGGATGCTGTCTGTTTGTTTGTTTTTAAGAATTAAAAAAAATGAATAAATATTCACCAGAATTGGCAGGTAAAGAAGAGGAAGGCACTTCTTCAAACTGCACAAGACAAGTGAAATCTCTTTTACCCCTTTGTTTAAACGCTAAAAATACTGGCGTGCTTTTTGATCCTTCCTTATAAATTGCCAGCAAAGGAAAAAGTTGCTCTACAAAGAATCAAGTGCTGCAGATTTTAAATTTTGAATTCTTTTGAGGGAAGCTTAAGAATAGATGTTGCTTGTGGATAGGGGGATTTGTCTTTTCAAGCTCTTTTATCTTCCTACTAGCTGGATTAACCTCCTAAACCCCCATTCCCAAAATGACCTGGTGTGCTGCTTGGTTGCACTCCTGACATCAACATTTGCTTCCTTTTCCCAGGTCATGTGATTTGGAAATGTTCTTTCTAAGTCATCTATTTATTTATTCTTCACTGCCTTGTCTCATCATCAAAGCTGACACCAACCAGAGCATAGAAGAACTCAAAGAAATAGGACAAGATTGGAAGATGTGGAAACATCTGGCCCATAGAATCGCCAAGAGTCAGACACAACTGCATGGACATCATCATCACCTTGTCTAGTTGTGTCTTAAAAAGGGATGACTGGGGAGAGCAGCTGCCTTGTATTCACTAGATTAGATTCTTTTTCTATCTAGTCCTTGTTTGTTTCTACATGGATAGGCAACAGGTTTTCAAGGTCTCAGGCAGAACATGTCACATCAGGTGTTTTGTGAAGCTTTTACTGAAATTGAAAGCTTTTCTATATAAAGCAGGTGCTTTGTTTGCCATTGAGCTGTCTCAATAAAGGAGAATATTTGTAGCTCAGGGTTGAAATGAGGGGTCCTTGATGCTCTCTGAGCTTGGTTGTTTTCTTGCAGATGTTTCAGTGATATTTGGGTAATGAAACATCTGCAAGAAAACAACCAAGCTCGGAGAGCACCAAGGACACCCTCATTAAGCTGTCTCACCACTGCCATAGTGCTGATATGAAGCACCTCTTAATTAACTGTTTTTTTCCTTAAACTCAGGAAATAGAATTCAGTCACTCTGAGCAACCGGTTGCCAAGAGCCATGGAAATGAATCCAAAGACAACTGGAGACAGAAGCCCTGATCTGGTAACCTGTGACAAATACAAGCAAGCATTTTTCAAGATGCATTTTTTACTCTAAGACTCAATATCCAGTGCTCCAGAGGATTTGGCCAAAGACCTAACTGCTACAAACTATCAGTGGACACATTTGTAGGAAACCTTCATCAACAATTTCTCATCTGGAAACAATTAGGACAGTGGTTCTCAACCTTTTTAATGCCGCGACCCCAACTGGTCGTAAGTCGAGGACTAAACCAGTCGTAAGTCGAGGACTAAACTGGTCGTAAGTCGAGGACTACCCAACCGGTCGTAAGTCAAGGACTTTCCCTGCCTGGGAGCGCCACGCATGCGTGGTTCCGCCCCCTGCACCGGCCGAGGCGTAGCTGGCAAGCGGCAGAGACGGAGCAGGCCAACCACCAGCTGGCCCAGCCCAAGGGAGGTAAGGCAGACAAAAAATGGCGGACAAAAAAAATGGTGGACAGCCTTGCTTGGCGACCCCCATGAAATGGTCGATCGACCCCAAATGGGGTCCCGACCCACAGGTTGAGAACCACTGAATTAGGAGTTTGAGTATTAAATCTCAGGACACAAGGACACTTGAAACATATACAAAAAGAGAGCAGATTGTTTAATATTTAAAATCATTTTTATGGGCCAAAACAAGCACATTTGTAAGGGAGAAGGATATTAATGCTGCTTGCAGAGCAAGAGATACTTATCCTTTTTACAAGTCACTCACTGCCATTGAAAAAGACTAATAGATCAAAATGCAACTAATAAATGAATGTTCAGATTATTGTCGCACGGGTGTGTTTGTGGCTGACAAAATCCATTATTTTCCAACATAGGTATTATGCTAAAAAAAACTCAAGAATATTCTATGGCGGTCTGAGAAGATACATGTTATTACTCCTTTTTAATCCCATTTATCATGTATAGCGAAAACTGTAGACAATAACTTGCAACACTGAAGCTATGAACTATAAGTCAGGCAAAGCAGCAGCTAAAACTACGATCAAATTAATTTATTTCACACGCCAATTAATTCTGTTAGGCTAGCAAAAGAACTATAAATGACTGATATACCACATATATGGCATATTTTTAAACATCAATGTTGCAGCTATTATCTGTTAGCTGCCTGTATAACAAAGAAGTGAATCTGGGATAACAAAAATGTAATATATTCTGCAATTGTTCCTTTATAAAAAAAATAGTTTATTTTCCTGTTTACTTAGAAAAATACATGTATATAAAGAAAGATAAATAATTATAATGGGTGGCATAAAGAAATGCCATTCTATTGATAGAAATTTTCCTTTGCTCACAGAGTGGCAATGCTGACCATTCTAAATAACTTTCAGAAACTGGAAAGCTCTCTGATTTCTCCTCCTCCTCCACCTCCTCCTCCTCCTCCTCAGGTTAAACTCTAAACATAGGGTCTCATGCCTGGGACTATCCCTCCACAAGGATAGTCATTGCATTGGGTGGCCAATTTAGAGGATTTTGACACAAATTAGTACCCAAAATAGCATCAATCCTTAAATGTGGATAATCAAGTTACACCTCCGTACAACTCTATCTGCACAGATGTTTCAATTACTCCACCTGAGAATCTTTTTGATGGGATGCAAGGAGCAATCCTTCATAAAGTGGTACATCAGTCATCATTAGAAACAATTAATATTACAACAGCTTGATCTGAGGGAGAATGTGGGGTTGCTTCTGCTCCAGCCAGCTACTCCTAAGCCCCAGTGTATCCTTTCCAGCATTACTGCATTTCTGCCCTCATTACTGTCCACTTTAGAGCCCATAACAGAAACTGGTACTTGCCAATTGCATTAGCCTGCTAATAAATACAAGACAGCTTTCGGATGGCGGAAAGGTATAAAGTATGAACATCTGTATAAAAAAGGTATAAAAATCTGAGATGATTTCCCATGGAAAGTATTGTACTTTATACAATACTTTCCATGGGAAATCATCTCAGATAAGCTATACATAAAAAAATGTCCACAAAAGAGACCTAAAGCAAGATGCAGCAACAACATCAAGTATTGCGGGCCCAACTGTCAAAGGAAATCTCAAGACTGTATTGGTTGGAAACATGCAAAAGAGGCATTCATCCTGCAGTAGATAGACAGTGGCTAGAATGATGATGAATGATGAAGCTATACAAGAACTCCTTCATCACGAGTGGCAATAGGCTCTTCCAAATGGCCGTATTAGTGTGCTTTCCACCAGCCCTTATGTTAGCCAGTTGTCAACCCCTGTTTTGCCACAGTAACAAAGTCATCAAATGGCCCTATCTTTACTGATTCAATGCAGGTCAATTTCTGGAAAGAAATTGGTGGATTATCCTGACCCTGTTTATCTTCCTGTTCACAAACTGTCATCTGCCAGCCAGAAAAGCAATCACCAATGACTCTATTGCAGGGGTGTCAAACTCGCAACATCATGTGACATGTCGCAACATATCACGACATTTTCCCCATTGCCGGCAATGGGGTGGGTGCAGTTTCAGCGTGACGCATCTGGCCCACAGACCAGTAGTTTGACACCCCTGCTCTATTGTGACTGTAAGCAAGTGTTTGGCATGATGAATTTAGTTACCTGTGCTATTGCCCAATTAACAGGTGGCAGGTAGAAAAGGGAGCATAGGGTAAAACAGGAGGGGGCTCTCTTGATGCACCTATTCATCAAGTACATGTGGCATGTCAGTAAGTTATTTCCAAACATAAAACTAGCAGATTTCTGAACAAGGAGTAAACCTATGATCAGAAGTAGCCCTTCAGACAGGTAGCAGGTGCATAGAATAGTCACAGGGTCAAATGGGAGGAAGCAATCGACTACAAGCAAGCTTTTGTTCTTGATTATACTCAAGTGAAGGATAGTGCTGGCAGCAAGTGTCCAAGAAGTCCAGCCCTCATCTTGGCATCCCACAGAGGTAACAAAAGGATGGTCTTAGAGAACATATTGTTGTGACTGACATGTGGGTCCACCAAACCAGAAATGACGTATTTTAATCATTATTTTTAAACTTGAACAACTAAGACCAATGTTAAGCAGCCACAGCTAAGGCTTGGGAATGAGACAAGGCAAAGTCATGAGAATGTGTCTAGCAGGAAAAAGTGATTACCTGGGCATATTCATGCTTCGGAGGAAGCGAGGACAAAGTCAGTAACAATGGTTCCTTCTTTCCCGTCACTGAACAGAAATACAATATCCACTTCCCTATTTATCTGAAATTAAGCCTTTAGTTTAGACTTACTTCTGAGTAGGCATGTCTGGGATGGTTCTGTTGAAGTGCTAAGCAGATATCTTGACTATACAAGTATATTCCTTATGACACATAACATGTAAAGTGTTTTCAGTATTGCTTTTATTTTAAACTCATTTACTCTCAACATATTGTAGCAGATTCAAGGGCATACAAAGAGTTTATAGTTGTATATTATGTGTGCTATGCAAATTTCAGTTCCAAGAACAGTTTCAGCTGTTTAAACAGCATTAGAAAAACTATATGCCTTCCCCAGCACAATTATCCTCTTTGTCTTCTATATTTATTCTGATAAATGTCATTAATACATACAAAACTGTCCTAGATCTCCTCCTTCCTCTCTCCCCCCTCCCAATAGACCCCATCTATCTTTTCTAGATAGATTCATTCTTCAAAGATCAGCATCAACACCCTTATCTCTAAATGATACAACAATACAGGAAGATCTAAGCAAGTTCTGTCCATCCTAGTATTGATTTATAATTTCTCAAATTATAGTGCCAAAATCTTGAGACTATGTCAGCCTCTATCATGTTTAAGTTGCCCTTGCTTGGATAAACAGATCACCATAAGTAAGGGTCAGATATAAACTAAATAAAATATTGTATGAATAGAACATATTGCTGATGCATGATTGACTTTATAATTTGACGTTGGTTTGCTGTTAAAAGTAGTCATCTGTAGCAAGGATGATGATCTGTTTTTATTTTACTTTACTGAGTTTATAGATTGCTCTGGTCTTTGAAAAGCATGTAGCAATATCTTCCTAGCCCTGGAAGAGTTAACTGGGATTAGTGTCTCTTTCTTATTCTGTGCTGCAGTATTGTATTACAGTACATAATGTCAATAAGAATTCCTTGCTTTGTCAGATATGGTGGCTTCAGTGTTAATGAGATTTTGCATTTTAATTGAGCACAAAAGAAGCACTGCAGACTATTGACTTGATTAACACCAATATTCTTGTAATGTTCCTACCCAAGCTAAGCCCTCCTCATACATTTTGTTTAATGTGGTACCTGGTAATTCTAGTTGATGCTCAGATCTCTTCAGAACTCCAGATCATGGCAGGGTGTAATCTGGAGGGTCTCCAACTTGGTGCTCTCCAGATGTGTTGTCCTTTAAAATTACATCATTTCCATCCAGTATAGTCTTTGGACATACCAGCTGAGGATTATGAGAGACTATAGACCAATACATATACAAAGCAAAGTATCATATAGGGAGCAGCATATTTAAAGAGATTTTATTCTGTAACGAACAGTACCCAATAAACAACTGCTGCTCAATTGGCCTATAGAAATAGAAGAGAATGCACTATAAAATAAGATCTAAGTATGTAGTTATCAACTGGGATTATCTAGTACATCTGTGAGAACATCCAAGTGAGTGATTCAGTTCAAAGGAAAAATAATCA
>NW_015390819.1:75723-77199 GCF_001527695.2 Protobothrops mucrosquamatus | reverse complement strand
TATAGGGAGCAGCATATTTAAAGAGATTTTATTCTGTAACGAACAGTACCCAATAAACAACTGCTGCTCAATTGGCCTATAGAAATAGAAGAGAATGCACTATAAAATAAGATCTAAGTATGTAGTTATCAACTGGGATTATCTAGTACATCTGTGAGAACATCCAAGTGAGTGATTCAGTTCAAAGGAAAAATAATCAAATTACTCCTCCAAATTGAATTTTGAATCTATTCAAGGTGTTGAATTGAATCAGATATGAGGGGTCCTTAGTGCTCTCTGAGCTTGCTTGTTTTCTTGCAGATGTTTCATTACCCTAACTAGATAACATCATCAGTGCTAGTCAGACTAGCACTGATAATGTTACCTAGTTAGAATAATGAAATGTCTGCAAGAAAACGAGCAAACTCAAAGAGCACCAAGGACCCTTCATTTCAACCCTGAGCTACAAATATTCTCCTTCATTGGTGAATCAGATATATTTGAATCATTTCAGATAAAATATGAAAACAATTCTGGGTCAGTAGAATTTTAGAATTTACACAATCTTGAATGTTGTTGCATTTTCCCTTGCACGTATGATGAAGGTTAATAGGGACAATGAAGCTATGCAATGGGTCTCTTATAATGACATGAGTAGTAAGTAGATGAGTTTTACCACCCCTGAAAATTCAAATTATCCAATTGAAACGTGATATTTGGTCCTCTAAAAAGGGCTATCGTGCTGAGAATTTTTTTTTCCATTTTGCCAAAATAAAGTAGCTGCAGAAAATTTGACATTTCCCTATCATAGCCTGTGACCAAATTATTTATTGAACCAAATCTTGGTTTGAAATGAATTTTCTTGCCTTTTAATCTTGAATCACAAATTCAGACTGATTCATGTCATCATTAAATTTCAAAATTGAATTAGCAATTGACGAATTTGTGTACTCTTACTATCTACTAACATTCTCTGTTGGGGGACAAACTGCGAGATAGAGATAGAGATATATATCATCTATATTGTGTTTGTTTGTGTGTGTGTATAGAATCATTGGAGTTTCTCAGGTTGAAACTTTTAATTTGATATATTAAGTCAAGGATAACTAAGTAGGTTTTTGATCATATATATTGTTAATGTTTCCTTGAAAGAGAGAAGTTTCCTTAAGTTAGAATGGATAAAAGTGCTCTAGAATATATATATTATCTTGTGTCTGGTTGAAAAGAACTAAAAAGTTCAAAATTGCTATTCCAGTTCTCCCTTAATTCTTTGTTAGCAATCCAAATTTTGATATATACAGGGCTTTTTTTCAGCCGGAACGCGGCGGAACCGCGTTCCGGCACCTTTTTCCGGGCCGGCCGCACCGGGCGCAACATCTGGGGGGGCGCGCTCGCACTCGCAGCTCTCTGCCCCTGCCTGGCTCACAACCGCGGCCATAGGGAGGCTCGGTCGGCACGCCCCTGGCCCGTTTCCTAGGCGACCCTGCCCGAGCAAGA
>NW_015390819.1:54325-74894 GCF_001527695.2 Protobothrops mucrosquamatus | reverse complement strand
GAGACTTTAATCTATTCTGTTTTAGAGCTAATCCCCATTCCTGCTTGTCCCAGCACAAAGATGAGTCACCTACAGTTTTGGGAGGGTGGGAATAGCTTATGTCTTCCTCCGCCCAGACTAAACCTGGAAGTGGGAAGGAAAACTCCACCTAAATTTTCATGCTGCACGTCAAAGTAGATTTTTTCCCCCTGTCTGCTGGCATAAGCAAGGCTTGCTAGTCTGCCTGCTGCCCATGTTTCATTTCATTTCACATAAATGCTCCATTTCAGTTGGCTGGCATGTGCCCTGATGGACATCTGTCCCCACCCATCTTGATGGCTATTTTGAATCAGACTGTTGGGCCACCTGCCGTGAAAAATGGAGGGGGAAATCTTACTTTCTTCTGAGTTTCTGGGTTTTATTTTTTTAACTGGATGAAATCTGGCCATGATTCTACTTCTAGCCCATGTTACAAGAAGAACTGTACAGTGCATTGTTCTCTTTGGGGTTTTTTTCACCAGTCCTCCAAAGACAAGCTGACAGAAAGAGAAAAATTTGGCCCTTGCTTTCCTGGCATGAATGCAGTGGTGGGATTCAGCCAGTTCGCACCACCTCGGCAGAACTGGTAGCTAATTTTTTGTTGCCCAGGCCCAGAATAAACTTCTGGAAGCGGCATCCACCCAGAGAACCGGTCATTCACGTATTTGAATCCCACCACTGCATGAATGGCAGAGGGAGAGACTCATTGGAATCCACCAAAGTGGGGCCTTCTTAAACACTGTTCAGATAGGACACCTGCCCATCCTTGTGGCTCAAGTGGAGAGAGTTGAAATCCAGAAAAGGTTTTCTTCAGCTGGCTTCTGTTCCAGACGGTGTATGAACAGGAGACGAGCAGCTGGAGACTGCAGTGCAGAAAAGCCCTTACATTTGGATTCAATCCACTGAAATTAGGAGGAACTTATTTCAGAGGAAAGCAATTTCTGCTGATTTTTTCCAAAAGGCTAAGTCTGCCTAAGATCGTAGTTTCATCTTGATTAATAGCAACTACTCCTCTGTGCAGAAGGAACATTTTCTAAAATTCATTCTACCAGGAAGTACAAACAATGAATGGTTTTGTTTTGTTTTTATTTCCTAAAACGGCTAAAACATATCCACTAATGTTACCATTGTGTTTGATTTCTGTTTGCTCCGAGATCATCCATCTTAGCTAAGAAAATATTTTGATCTAAATATTAGAAGGCAGGAGAATTTTCCTCTTCTGTACCTCATCAAGCAGCGCTCCTGATTATAATTTGCATCACCAATTAAACCCTTCCCAGGAGTTCAATAGGGAGGAGAAAGAGGAGCCTGCCAAATACGCAATTAAGAAATAACTTAAAACCTTAGACACATTTGGACAACGTGCATACATAAATCCAGTAACCTTAAAACCTACAGTGTGCTTCTGAATGGAGCAGAGATGGGGGAAGAATTGTCCCTCACATTTTTTTTCCTTGTCAACAAAACAAAGACAGCAGGTGCTTCAACGGATGCAGACAAGAAGTCTCCCAAAACCAGTTTGATCTAGTGTTCAAGGCACCAAGCTAGAAACTGGGAGACCGTGAGTTCTAGTCCCGCCTTAGCCATGAAAACCAGCTGGGTGAATTTGGGCCAGTCACTGTCTCTCAGCCAAGTTCCCCTCACAGGGTTGTTTCTGTGGGGAAAATAGGAGGAAAGAAGGAGCATTGTCTGTATGTTCTCCACCTTGAGTTATTTATAAAAAATAATAAAGGCAAGATGCAAATAAATATAATTAATTAATTTAATTAAATTAAAACCACAATGAGAAAGTGTTTAGATAGGCTAATTCTTCAACACAGGTGTGTTTCTAGGAATTCATTTCCATCCAGCCCCTCATCATCTGCACAATGATAGAAAAAGCAACCCAAAGCCATTTGGATAGGAACATCAAATATAGAGAATCTCTAAGAAAAAGTGTTTGGTTTCAGGCTAATGAAATAAACAGGATTATGGGAAGATGCTAACAGTTAAATTGATAAAAAGAAAAAGATGTGTTTGTTTATTTCTTGACTTACTTACTTACTTACTTACTTACTTACTTACTTACTTACTTACTTACTTATTTTCTGTGCAGATTCTTTAGCCTGATTCTGAACCTGAAGCAGTGTATTATTAGAACTTGAAACCAAGAGAACCACAAAGGGAAAGACATGAGGATCCTTAAATCTTTGTTCAGTTCTTAGATAGGCAAGAGACAATAATGTTGTTGAAAAAGACCCTTAAAGAGGATATTCCAGCTACAAGAGATGTAACTTCATCATGTAAATTAATCTTGCAAAAACCCAATATTATTTTGGATAGCAATAGCACTTAGACTTATATACCACTTCATAGTGTTCTAAGCAGTTTACAGAGTCAGCATATTGTCCCCCAACAATCTGGGTCCTCATTTTACCGACCTCGAAAGGATGGAAGGCTGAGTCAACCTTGAGCCGGTGAGACTCGAACTGCCGGCAGCTGGCAATCAGCAGAAGTAGCCTGCAGTACTGCATTCTAACCACTTGCGCCACCACGCTCTTATCATATTATTTCAGGTTATCGACTCATAAATAGTTCCCAGGGATGAGATATAAGCAGTTAAGTAAATATTAAGGTTAGTAAGATTATAAAAGAAGCTGAAACTACTTCCGTTATCCATATGGGACCGCTAGGTTTTGTTCTGTGACATTGCAATAGGTTTATTAAGCAATTTACAGTACTTTACATCTCTTGCTTTAAAATGCGCTCTTTATTTCATTGCGTGAATTCTGTGCCGTCCTAAACTATCTTTGTAACCTTTTGACATGGTCTTCCATATTTTAACCTGTAATAGAATTGTGCTCTCATACAAAAAGAGAAATTTTGTCTTTTGCTTCAAATTATTTAAAGACGCATACTGTGCATTGATGTCATATGTCCTCAGGGAAGTCTGAAAGCTTTTTTCAAAAAAGCACACGAACTCTTAAATGTATCTAGTAAACTGCTAGGCTAATGCTTTAACTAAAACAGAGATACACAAGGGGATTTTTAAAATATAGAGCTGTCATTCACAACACAGTTTTGCTTGTATGGTGTTTTTTTCAGGCAGACTCACTAAATGTTATATACAAAGGACTCAGATGGGGCTCCCCCATTGTATGTCCTTAGCAACTTCCTAGTTTCCATTTATCTGCTTTATATATATCTGCATCTGTACTCTAACCCCAGTCCCAAATTCCTGCTACATATGAGTTTAAATATTCTCAATATAAACAGCTGATTACTGAGCAATTACATAAGGACAGATTCATCTGCAGCTCTTAACATGCATGTTGCTGTATCCAATGTTGGAAATCACTGAGGAAAGCAAGTCTCTCTCACTTGACTTCTTCCCCTTGGAATTTTCAGAAATCCACTTATACAGGGTCAGAAAGTCCCTTACATAGTATTTATTAATATACAGTATTAATAAATAGATAGTATTTATTAATAGACAACACTTCTCAAGGAGAGAAGCAACCTAGAACTAAGGAGAAATTTCCTGACAGTTAGAACAATTAACCAGTGGAACAACCTGCCTCCAGAAGCGGTGAATGCTCCAACACTGGAAGTTTTTAAGAAGAGACTGGACAGCCATTTGTCCAAAATGGTATAGGGTTTCCTGCCTGAGCAGGGGGTTGGACTAGGTGACCTCCAAGGTCCCTTCCTTATTATTATTATTAATAATAATAATAATAATAATAATAATAATATGGAAAAGAATCCAACTAGCACTAAGATTGTAGACCAGTGAGTTTGCCAATTGTAGTGATATGTGAGAATGGCCTTGGAAGATAGGAGGAAGAACCACAGACTAGACAACCATCATGCAAAAGGCATCTCAGCCCAAAGAAATAGAGGGAACATGAGAAACATCTCAGAAATTACCCTCCATAGTTTTATTTTTATTTAAAACATTGACATAGCTGTTTATCTTCTAACCAACTCTGATAGATTTCTGGAAAGCAGAAGGAAGGGAGAGATGCACTCACAGACTTGCAAGATGCCGTTATTGTAATGTTACAATAAAGGTAGTGTACTCTTGGTTTGTGTTGCTTGTCTGAAATACCTCCAAGGTATACCTTGTATACCTGTAATCTAGTCGTGTATCTCTCCTCCATAAGGAAATTAGAAGATTGTGTACTCTTTTACTTCAACTCCAGATATGCCAATTGAAAAAAAATAGCGATGCAAAATAAACTTGGGGAGGACCAATTATGAGCTTTTTCATCTTTGTCAGTTGTTGACAATTCTGGCAGGCTGTTGGACTTAGAAAGATGTCTAAGTATCTATGAGGATCAAAACAACCAGGAGTTCCTTACTAAGCAGCAGAGAGTTAGGAATTCAGAAGAATATGGAGAAGCAATGCAAGACAAGGGTTGAGAGCCAGTCCAAAGACACAGAGCAGCTGCTTAGCCACTGTCTGGCCTTGCCATAGATCAGGGATAGGCAACCTTGGCTCTTTTATGACTCATGGACTTCAACTCCCAGAATTCCTGAGCCAGCCATGAGTCATAAAAGAGCCAAGGTTGCCTACCCCTGCCATAGATGCAAAAGGGTCCTTTTTCATAGATGCAAAAGGATTTCAGGCAGCAAATATATTGGAAGAATAGGAAGAGGGGGGCTAAATGTGAATCTTTGCTTATAAATTACACTTGGCTGGCACTTTATTGAGCAAATGGATAACACAACTTGAGTGGAGAAAACATTTGAAGTTCCGAAGAGGTTACCTTTTACCAAGTGAAGTATTTTGTGTAAGAACAAGATGTGCAAAAATGCAAGTAATCTAAATGCAAGAACATACTTCTTGAACAGTACGTAACATCTGAAGCTTCTACTTCAGATTTTCCTAGGAGATTTATTCCAACAGCATCATGGAAGTGACTTTGCTTAGTGGGTTTTTCTTTTCTTCTCTAGCATACTATCAGCCCTTTGTTTGCTTTGCCTGATGATAGAAAACAGATTTTCTTTTTTAACCTATTAAATGTTGGAGAATGCCCTATGGACATGTGACTCACAAAACGAGGAGTGTGGATCAGTAACAAATGGAGTTTCTTCTGAATTATTAGTTTGGTATAAAATTCCCATACCCATCAACTTAGTCTGATCTAAATCTAACACCAAAAGAGAATCCTGATTTGAACAGAATATATTTAGTGCAGGGGTAGGCAACCTTGGCTCTTTTATGACTCGTGGACTTCAACTCCCAGAATTCCTGAGCCAGCACAGCTGGCTCAGGAATTCTGGGAGTTGAAGTCCACGAGTCATAAAAGAGCCAAGGTTGCCTACCCCTGATTTAGTGTATGTATTAGATGATATCTCTTTAGACTGAGCATTGAAAATATGAAGATAATTATTGGACACTTAAAAGTAAAATATTACATACTATTTCCAAAGAATTAAAAACATAAAGGTGTTTTCTGAAATATACTCAAAATACCAAAGTTTTTTTTAAAAAAAAAACAAAAACTAAAAGCATTATTCTAGTTACTTTTACATAAACTTTCAAGGAGACACTTAGAGTGGGTTCTAACCAAGATAACACTGTTGGATTTCATAATGTTGTGTTCTTATTGGATATTGCACCCAAATTATTGTTCTGTGAATCAAACTGGATTAGACACAAATGAATCCCATTTTACAACTAAGGATCATAAACAGCTGGCACAGCTTGTGTTTGAGAAGAAAAGACTTATCTGAAAAAAAGTATTCTCTTTAGCATTTATTGTCTCTGCTCACTTCTTTACCCACAGATTGTATAAAAATGTTATTTACTTTATTTATTTAATTTCATTTATTATTTATTTACTAATGTATCAAATTTATATAGCCATCTATTTCGCCAATAGCCACTCTGGCTGGTGCACAACCATCAGATAACAAACAGCAAATAAAAACAAAAATGTAAAATGTAAAAATCCTAATTCATCAATATCAAAAGAGCTAAAAAAATGCAAACTATAGAGCAGGAAGGATGAAAATGGCCACCTCAACAATGGAGCCATCTGAATAATAGACACATGCACATTTGTATGGTTTATTTTTCATGAAGAATGTGCACAGAGAGAGTGGGGGGAACACACAGCATTTGGACACAAGGATACCCTGACCTGGCCTTGGTCATATGGCCAACTCAGTTGGTGGCTGAGAGATGCTGTGTCTTCCCCACACTATCACAAAGAGCTTCTGGGCAGAAGAGAACAGGGAGCAACAGGGAGCCAAGGGGTCAATTGCGTAAACTCTTAGCAGAGTAGCAATAAGCATTTTTGCTGCTTTCCTAGGGATAAGCCAGCTTCATAATTGGATGATCAGTTGAAAAAGAGATACCTGGCCAAGATGGTGCAAACTTCGTTCTGACATTGATAATGTGCAGATATATAGATCACTGTCGGGGCAGGGTGCCACCACAAGCTTGTGACTTCCCATTGCCTCATCAATCCATCATCCATTTAACTACTGACACCTTGGCAGCGGCTCACCATCAGCCATGCATTTGAATTGCAAGGCAACGGTTCCACCAGGGAATACAGATTGGAGAATCTAAGATTCAAATGCGGTTTTAAGTATTGTGAACAGCAATTCCCTCGCAAGGTATCTTCATTGCCCTTTTGCCAAGGGGGAACAGTCGGGTCTTTTGTTAGAAGTACAAATTGCTCCTTAATACAAAAGGATAAAGAATTCCTCCAGGCTCCCTATAATGCTGCCGCATGTCAATTTTAATTTTTTTTTGAAATTTAAAGTGAGGGCTTTGTGCCTAAGCTCCGACTTGTCACAAGGAGGAGTGGAATAAGTCAGAAAGGATTAGAAAACCTGGTGGGGATTGTGCATCTGTAGCAATTATGCTTCATTTGGATCTCTCAAATCTTCCTTTTCAAGCCGTATTCAGGGAATGCACAACTGACAAGATAGGAGATATTCTTAAGCATGTCAGCACATCCTACATTTGGAGAGGAGTATATTCATTTGTCCCTACAGGAGATAATTGGTTACATAATGTTGAAAAAGAGAAAGAGAGAAAGGGCCTCTCTGCATACTAAGTCCATACCTAGGGTCAGAGTTGCCAATTTGTATAATCCTGAACTAGCTCAGGATTTATTTATTTTTTTTAAAAAAAATCTATTTGAATCCATCAGATGGAGCAGTCAAGGAAAGGTTCCAGTGGGATCAGAAACCAATTTTTGGTTCACTTAAGAGTAGATTGGATTTGGATTCAAATGCAGCTTCAAGAGTAGACTGTGGCCAAATTCCCATATGCATAAGAGAATTTCTGAGGGTTTTCAACCCGCTTCTGGAAACATCTTTGCTGGCCAGTTGCTTGCTAGCAGATGTATCGAAGCAAAGAAAACGGCTTCCAAATGGATAACGTATTTTCAGAATGAATGAAAGTATATCATTCAGAAGATGATGAAGCATTTGGGTTTTTTTAGTCTTAGGATGCTTGAATTTTGTCCTGTGCTTCTAGACACAATCTCACTTGGCAACTTATTCCTTACCTTCAGTCTCCTAGTTGGGAGAATGACCAAACTGAGATCATCATTGACTGTGTCGAGTAAAAATAAGTAAACGGTCTTTTTCCCTTTCACATACAGCATGTAGATATTCTGCAAGGTCAGTCAGGACCACTATTTATAATATAGCTCTAACTTTCTCATTCATTCTGAACTGGAAATAAAAATATATGCTCTAGTCAGTTAATGTAGGAGAATGTTTTATCCAGCAGGGATTGCAGTTAGGAAAGCTGGAAGTAGCTTGACAGGGTCTCCTCCTAAGATACTTTCATAGTGTCATTTTACAACTTTGGAATAAATTTTGCAGGTATTTAAAATAACAGAAAAATTTTCAACTCCTGTTTAACAGAATCAAAAGTGAGGTGTGTGTGTGTGCCTATGTCACTGAGATTTTTTTTAAAAAAAATAATAATCTTCAGCTCTCTAATGAAAATGAAGACAGGACATCTCTTTCACAAATATAATAATAAATAATATACCTTTGTCTAATAAGCCAAATGGAAACGATAGCATAGGAATGAATCCCTTCCATCTTGATTGAACAATATTGTGCAAGAATTGTATGAGAAGCTTTCAAGTCCAGAATGAAAAGCCATGTGATACCCAGACCCACCAACAAAAGGGTCTGGCACATCCCCTGCTATCATTTTAAAATTACAAATATGTTTCCTTGTGGGTCCTTTCCTGTGCAATACTTCACCTTATGGCTGCATAGCCATCAGCTTTTTTATCCAGAGTGCATCTCTGTTCTGATTTCTGCCTGTTTCTGCTTTTTTGCTTGACTTCTGCCTTAAGGTTCCACTTCCTTATGTCCGTTTGTGACACACAGCAATGGCTTGATCACCTCTACACCATTTCTGTATGAAAATATGACGCTTCCTTAAGGAAGTTATGAAAAGGAAGCCACCATTTTAAAATGCATCTGTGCATGGCTAATTTGAGGGTTGCTTTTCCACATGGAGACAGGAACCTTTCATTATCACTTGGTTATGCCTCTTTGCCTGATCGTCCAAACCTCTCGTCTCGAAGGCTGCTTTGAAACTGAATTAGTTACTTCTGTTTGATTCCCTCGCTTTAGTCTTTGTGGATTGAGTACGAGCTCCTCCTCAATCCCCAGTTCAGTTTTCTTTTCCCATTGGCCCCATGGCTATGTATGTTCAGGTTAACAGCTACCCATGGTTAACTGAATCACCGTTTATTCAACTGTTGTGGTTTTGAACAATACAGTCATAAGTTATTAACATGGACTTGGTTCAAACAACCTTCTTGACTAAGAAGGGGTTGACTAAAACATGCTTTAGTATGGAATGAAACCACAACTATCGGTACCTTCGGATGAAGAACTTCTGCTGTTTTTCCGATTGAAATGAGACTTGGCCCCAGATCTTCTTGCTTCAGGTGTTTGTTTATTTATTTATTTATTTTTGCTTTGGTCTTAACGCAGTGGGCCTTATTTTCTCTTCCCAAAAAAATGGCCCACTGCCCACTTTTGGAGATTTCTGGTATTACAAATGCCCTTTTTCACTTGCTGTGGTCCCCTCCACCTGCTCTGTGCCTGATAGAAATGTATCATACAAACCGCCTTTGAAAATTTCTCCCTCTTCTCTGTGCCCCCTACAAGTAAGTGGAGAAAGAGAGAGCTGTAGGATGAATTCTTGGGTTGGGTTCTCAACAGGTCCCTAAAATGTGATGCTGCAAATTACTAGTTTGGAATGGACAATTTCATTAAAAGTAAGTAACCTCCCCCCCCCCCTTTTGAATTCAGCTCCTGTTGACTTCATGGACACGTCCATGTTGCATGTTTTTGATAACACAGAAGTGGTTGCCACTACCTTCCAAGTTTTTTTTCCTCTTAATCCATCTTTTAGTCCCAAAATGTCCCTCAGGATTCACAGCTATCCATTCATCCCAAAGATGGTTAGCCACATGGAGTCACCAGGTGAGGATTCCTGATAAGTTGACATTAACCATAAGCCACCTGCAACGTCATTCCATTATGAGAGAAGGAAAAGGCCCAGGAAAAATGAGATCAGTGAAAGAAAAGAAGGTGTGATCTAGTTCAGTGGTTTCAGCCTTGGACTTTTGTCCTTATTAATGGCTATGGGCTTTAAAAGCCAATTACTTCACTTGAGAAGCACACAACCAACATGTTCCTTCCCCCCCCCCCACACACACACACTTTTTACTTCCTCTGGCTTAAAGTTGTTTTTATATTCCTCATATGTAAAAGCAAAACAATCACAATCCTGCTCCAATTAACAAATTTTTCCTAATCCATTATCTAAAACTCATGGAAGTATCTTGTCTACAGTACAGGAATAAAATGAAATTTGCTTCTGTAGTGCTGATGCCATACTGGGAATAAGATCATCTATCTGCACATGTCTGAGAGAGAAAAGGGGAAAGAAAACGGATATCCCTAGTCAATGATGGATTTTCCCGTTCAGCTGCCTTCTGACTGTAAAATTGTTTAGATGACATTATGACCAGTTGTGTTAAATGAACATATCATCCCTTCCCCAAAGCTGCAAGGTCCTAGCTTGGACAAAGGCCCCATTCAAAGAGAACTAGAATTGTTCAGAAGTTGTCAAGAAGTGCAGCTCAGATGCAATGGAACAACCCCTTTCCCAAAGGTCAAGCAGCCCATTGCTTGGAGTTATTATCTTTGACTAGAAGAGATTTACAACCGGAATGAATAAGACAGGGCAATGTTGTTAATGATAACACATCACATGCATATCATGGGGACGCCAATTAGTTATTTCATCCAAGGATCCACTGATACAGGAGCTGAAATGGATTTGGAACGTAGACTTTCAGAATGTGAACTCAACAGTTCGAAAATTATACATACAGTAAAGCATGCAATACGAATCTACATATTTCTTGCCAATATTTAAATATTTTGCTTTGTCTGAATCGGGATGTAAGCTTTGTCTCTGTGTGTGTGTGTGTGTGTGTGTGTGTGTGTGTGTGTGTGTTTCTCCTCTCTCTCTCTCTCTCTCTCTCTCTCTCTCTCTCTCTCTCTCTCTCTCTCTCTCTCTCTCTCTTCTCTCTCTCTCTCTCTCTGTGTTCCTTCCTCTCATAGTTAATTCCTGGTGACTCCTGGCACTGTTCTTGACATGATTTCAGAAGAGGTTAGGGTTAAGGTCTTAACATCGCCTGTGCTATTTTTTAAAATATAAAACTGAGCTGAGGCACTTAGGAAGCTCTAACCAAAGCTATTACTGAGTCATCCCTTTCATGCCTGATTCCTCTCCCTCTATATTCCTACATTAACAGACAAAGTAGTATAGCAGGTAAAAAGCCCTAAAGTAGCACTGCTAGCTTCTGCAGGCAAAGAAATGCTTTGGTTCCTCACATCTTGTGTCCATGCTGGCCATTTGGTCCTTTATGGCAACCTAATCTTGGAGTCTATTTTTCTTTCTTGTCAGAATGTGTGTGTTTTTAAGTCTCCACTGGCAGAAATGTTCCCTGGGGTCATTATTCCATTGCATTTTTTTTTTTACACTTTTCCCTTAGTGCGAAAATTACATTAGCCTTCCTTGAGTTCCAGAGTTTCCCCCTTCACATAATGTGGTGGGACAGTGACCTTAGGGTTGGGAAGGGCGAATATTGTTTTCAGAAGTCAGTTGAGACTTCTCTGGATGCTATGCACAAAAATGGAAAGATAGCTTAATTCCCACAATGGATGACTGGCTGCAAAAGCTGATGGGAATTAGCAGAGGTGGCTAAATTGACTGCTTTAATTAAAGAAAAGAATACAATTAAATTTGTTTGTATTGGAAACTGCTTCTGGACTTTGTGCTTGAGGTAGAAAAAAGGGAATCTTTGATTTTGGGTTTTGCTGATTAGATAGGATTGTTGTTAAGAAGAATGGCTAATACATATAAAAAGTTGAGGTTGTATGGTATTGCCTTATTCTACTGCATTAAAAAGAGTCAATGGAAGTCAATGCTTTTTTTTTTCTTTCCCCTTTTACTCTACACTTTTTCGCTTCCTTTTTTCCTCCTCATTTTCCCATCATTTTCTTTCTTTCTTTTTAATTTCATATTTTGATTAAGGAATAAAACTTGCTTTAAACAAGACTTCTCTTTCGTTTCTTAAAAATCAAAAACATACCAGAACTTATAGAGCTTTTGCCAAGGAGAGAACAAAAACAAAAGGAAATGGCTATAAATAGTCCTCATTTAGCAACCACAGTGGGGACCAGCAATCCAGCTGTTAAGCAAAGCAGTTGCTAAGTGAAACCTCGATTGTGCTTACAATCTTATTTTCAGCTTTCTTTTGCTTTACAGAGCTTTGAAGGTCATAAATGCAAGGATTTATCACAGAATTACTATCACTGTCGTCATTGCGAAAGGTCAATAAATGAGGCAGTTGCTTAATGAAAAGTCCATGTATTACATCTCGGTTTAAAACAAAGCAAAAGGACTTATCAAAAAAATAATATGGCAAGAAGGGGAGTTGTGCCCAACACATTCCACTCATGTGTGAGACAACCAATTTCTACAATATGGTCTTGAGCGTATACCTACTATTTTCAAGGAGAACATCAAGACTTCCTTTCAAGCCCTGAGCTTCCTAGAGAAACAGAGGGCTTGTGACATGAAATCAAAGGGGTTGTCAAGAATGGATGTGAGAAGCGACTGCCAAAGGTCAAAAAACAGAAGAAAGCAAAATGGGTGTCAGAACAAATAATGGAAATTGCCAGGAAGAGAAGAGAAGGCACAGCCAAGAAAGACAAAAATCTCAGGAAGAAACTTTAAAAAGAATTTCAGAGAGCTATTAGAAGAGACTAGAAGCAGCATTACAATGACAGGATAAAGACCCTCTTTGAGGGAGATATACGAAATATAAATAAATAAATAAAAGTGAAAGACACTGAAGATGGAAACTGACATGCAAAAACAAAGAAAATCTTCTAGATATCTCCAACTTAGGATGCCAATGGACAGGTAGTAATGAATTCAAAGGGGATCAAACAAAGATGAAAGGAGTATATTGAAAGTCTATGCAGTAAGGATGAAAAACATCCAAGATAATTTAGAAGAATTTCCTTCTTACAAAAATGCCTACAACTAAAAGATTATGTTAGATCAGCATTCAGATCCTTACCAAGTCGGATGACAATAAAATTTAATGGGATATATCTATAGAAATAGGGTAAAGGAATCTGTGAAGTTTTTAGCCAAACTATGTCAGTAAATCTAAAGAATGATATGATAGCCAAGAGTGGGGAAAAAATCAGTCTAATATCCATATCCCAAAAAGGAGTCTTATCAGAATATGCAAATGATTATATAATATCCTTAATTTCACATGCTAAGAAATAATGCTTGGGATTATCTAATGTAGATTACAGCCCTGCATGGAGAGGGGGATAGCAGATCTTCCATCTGGGCTTGAGAAAAGGGGAAGGCACAAGTTACATTATTGCTGATCCACGCTGGATAACTGAGAAAAGCAAAGAATAAACCCAAAGAAGTCAATAAACGCTTCAGGGATATAGAAAGAACTTCCATTGTGTCAATCATGTCAAACTGCAGAATGTCCTTGAGAAAATGGGAATCCTAGAACATCTCATTGTCCTCATGCAAATCTTAGATCTAAGTTAAGAAGCCACAATCCAGATAGAACAGTGGTTCTCAACCTGTGGGTCGGGACCCCATTTGGGGTCGATCGACCATTTCATGGGGGTCACCAAGCAAGGCTGTCCGCCATTTTTTTTGTTCGCCATTTTTTTGTCCATTTTTTCCCCTTTTCCGGCAGGTGCCTTACCTCCCTTGGGCTGGGCCAGCTGATGGTCGGCCTGCTCTGTCTCTATCGCTTGCCAGCTACGCCTCTGCCGGCGCAGGGGGCGGAACCACGCATGCGCAGCAGGGAAAGTCCTCGACTTACGACCGGTTGGGTAGTCCTCGACTTACGATTAGTTTAGTCCTCGACTTACGACCGGTTTAGTCCTCGACTTATGACCGGTTTAGTCCTTGACTTACGACCGGTTGGGGTCGCGGCATTAAAAAGGTTGAGAACCACTGAGATAGAACATGGCAAAGCAGACTGACTGCAGATCAGCAAAGGAGTTCAATGTATATGCTGAGTATAAACCAAGGAAAGTTGGAGTATAAGAAGTTGAATGTGGATTTAAAAGCGGAAGTAGAAACATTAATAACCTGCATTATGCTGATAATATTACAGTGATTCCTAAAATGCAGATGATTTACAAGGTCCAGTACCTTGGTGAAAAAAATGGAGCTAATATTAAATATAAGCAAAGCCAACTAATAACAACAGATATAACCTCTGGCTATACAATTGACAATGAAGTTGTTAAAGTGATGGCTAGCGTTTGCCTTTTAGGACCAACTATCACTTGTAAAAGAATATAGTAAGCAGTCAAGAAATACACAACAGATTAAGAATAGGGCACTAACTTCTGAAAAAGAACAGTTGGTGAAAAAAAGAGTTTGACTATGAGACCACAAAAAAAAATCTAATGAAACACTTAGGACTTTATCAGATAATTTCAAAACAAATACAATAAATTATGGAAAGAAATAAAACAAGACATGAAATGTAGAAAAACCGAAAACTTTCTAAGCTGAGATTTATTGTGATAATAAAACTGTATACCTTACCTAAAATGAATTTAAACAAAATAAATATATAAAAATCAATCAACCTATAATTCAGAAATCTCACTCAAGGCACAAGTAACCAGGTTCAGCTTATCACAGTTTGATCACACTACAGAAATATTAACTCTCTTGAAAAATCCATTATTCTGGTAAAGTTAGAAGAAAAGAAAAAAAGATGAATAACAACAAGGAGGGTGGGAGTAATTTATAGAAGTGATGGGTGTACTCTTTGAAGAAGAACCAGGTTGAGGAGAACCCAGTTATTCTGTCATGTGGTAGCTAAGAGTCAATGCCAACCTGATGAGATATAAAAATCAGATCACCTGCCCTTGATCTATTCTAGATCCTTGAAGGACAGCATTCCATACATTTCTACATTTACATACAAATATACATATAGACTGTAGTAATGAATACATGAGTTTAACAGGCGCTTGCAAAACTATGACACTTCTTTGAGAACAGAGCTTTGGTAAGGAACAGAATTGGTTCTCTTCCTTAACAAATGAAAAGAAAACTACCTCAACTTTCATTTCACTAGGAAACAGAAAGCTTGGAAGAATCCTGTGACAAAATTTTAAAAACTAACATCAGGTAAGAAAGATCCCTGAAAGAAACTTAAGATCAGCAGCTCTGCTCGTGTAACACAACCTACTTGAGAAATGAATCTGTTTTCTAGGGTAACTCATTATGACTAATTAACCAAATGGGCCATGTTCACAATACACCCTAAGCCACCCATAGATTCAAAAGGTTAAAGCCAACCAAGTTTCGCATGCCATGTGTGAAGACAGCCAAGAATCTGTTTGTAATGAGTAAACATGCCTTCCCTTGCCCAGTGCTTGTATCTTTTATTGGACTATCACTCATACCATACTCAAATGGTTAGGCGGTTAGGCGAATTGTAACTAACCCAGTTACACAATGCTACTTTGAGATAGACTGAATTAGGGTCAAGGAAACTGGATCAAGAAACCAAGTACTAATCTCCATCCAAGCATGTTTTTTTAAAGGGATGTTGGCTCTTTTATTTCACTTTAGCCTTGCGTGCTTCACAAAGCTACTATGGAGCTAAACAATACAGCTGCTGCTGTGTCCAAATAAATGTGTTTCTCATATATTTTTATATAAATATAACATTTTTTGCATATAGTGCAGGAAAACACTAGGAATACCATCGTTCAATGGATCCTGTTTCTGAGGGGCCTTTAAGGCAGAGAGTGCATTGAGATAGTACACAGTTCATTAAAGTGTGAATGATTATAAATAAACACACCAAGTCCAGAAGAACTAGAAGCACATAACCACTTGTTTTTGTCAGGGTTGAGTTTAATTCTTTCCATCCAGACTCCAAAGTCTCCAAGACTTTTGAGACATGACCTTGATACCAACGGAATGGCATGTCCCCTGCCCCATCTTTAAAACAACCTAAACTAATGTAATGAAGGAAGTATCCCTTCTCTGTTGAAGCACTTGCCCTCTAGAATTGTATCTTCCCCCCATCCCCACCCCCCAAAAGTTAAAGTTCCCTGTCCCTGCTATTCTTTAAAAGGGTCTTGAAATCCTGACTCTTTCTCCAGGTGCAAGGAGAGAGAGGTATAAGCCTTCTGTGGAAATTATGTAAATGAGTTGGCTATGTTGGTCCCTGGATTATTAACTTCTCTCTCTTTTTTATTGTATTGTGTGTGTTTTTTTATTGTGTGCACCACTCGGAATCGTTATGAGTTGGGTGGCCTTATAAATAAGTAAGATAAGATCTGTTAGGAGAGAATGGGTGGGTCTGACACTCAGAGTCCTCCTCAGCAGAATGAGATGGAGGATTCTGACATGCAATTAACCAGCTTACCAAGGGAAACAATGCAGTTATATAATGGAGGCTAAAATGACCTAAAATTTACCACTACTGGTAATCCTCAACTTACAACAGTTCATTTAGCGACCGTTGAAAGTTACAATGGCACTGGAAAAAAAACCTGGCTTATGACTGTTTTTCACTCTTACGACCATTGCAGCCTCCCCTTGGGCACATGGGTCAAAACTCGGAGGCTTGGCAACTGGCAAATATTTATGATGGTTGGAGTGTCCTGAGGTCATGCAATCACCTTCTGCGACCTTTTGACAAGCAAAGTCAGATTCGTTTAACAACCAAGTTACTACTGGAACAACTGCAGTATGCACAATGGTGGCACGAAACGTTGTGAAATGGGAATAAAACTCACTTAGCAACATAAATTTTGGGTACAATTATGGTTGTAAGTTGAGGATTACCTGTACTACTATTTTCTATTTCAAAGCCAGACCTTGTTTGTAGCAGATGTGTAGACGCAGCCCCCAGAAACAATGTGAAGTGAGGCAAAGGGGGCAACCCTTTGGCTTGGCTTTGCAGAAGAAGGATCTACACCACTTCATGAAGCAACTTCCCAGGTACCTTTTACCAGTGGTGGGATTCAAATATGTGAACAACTGGTTCTCTGTGTGGATGCCACTTCCGGAAGTCCATTCTGGGCCTGGGCAACAAAAAATTAGCTACCGGTTCTGCCGAAGTGATGCGAACTGGCTGAATCCCACCACTGCCTTTACCCCCCCAAAAGCCATGGAAGTAAAACAACTCTGTGATGCTTTGGGTCACACTAGCAAATATGCATGCTATATAAAATTCAGGAAACCTCATTCCCCTTCCCCCAGCCGTTCCTCTTTCCCTTCTACAACCCCACTATAGGAACATAGCAGAAAGCCCTTCTCAAAAAAAGATAATTTAATATGAGATTTCCTTTTCTTTTTCTTCATTCACGTAGAGACAGAAGATTAAACTTTGTTAACGTCATCACCCACACAAGATTTGCATTGCACATGGGTGGATGATATAAATAATATATAAACATAACCATATATATATATATATATTTATATACATGTTCATACATATATAAAACCAAAGTGATTATGCTCACATTCCCTATATACAAAGCAGTCTAGAAACAGGAATTCTCTCCTATCCTCCAAGTAATGAAGAAAAATAATAAAGTGCAAGGATTCACCCCCTTTTCTACTTTGCCTATTGTGATTTTTGCCTTGGATTCTTTCAAACATACCTAACGTGCTAGATTGGTTTCAAGCAGATGACTGCAATGTGCAGTGATTAAAGGAGGGTTCAGAGGTCAATAGCTTCTGAGCCACTTGTTTAATCAGAGAAGGCCTTATAACCCGACAGCAAAACATTTGCTTTGTCCATATGAAGCTGGAGGCTTAATCACTAAAACCTTTCCAATAGGAGAAATGTCAGACTTCTGGTGAATTTGGAGAGCTAAATTTGAAACGTCTTGACATGCTGATGGCCCTGACACTCGGGTTTCTGTGCAGTGCAGTTTTTACAGTTAATCTGTCAGAAAAAAAATATCTGATATTGTTGAATCCCAGCATGATTTTGAAGCAGGGGCTATACATTTTCATGACATTAAATGGCATTGGCAAAGGTGTTTGAGTCTCTCTACCTGGATCAAGGGACCATGTATAAATAAGTTTTACAACCAGGGTTTTGTTGGTGCTAGGCTGCCCTTTTCCCCACGGTGGGATTCTACGCACACGTTTTAAATCTGTGTTCCGTGAGCGGACCAATCCGTGGTGCCAATTACCCTACGAATCCTCTCTGACCGTCTCGTCTCTTTTAGTGAGCAACAGAACACAGAGACACACACACCAGTGGCTAGAAGGATGTCACTGTCTCTCTTTCAAATGGCAATCAAGGTACAATACAACTTGCAATGTGACATGACCTGAAGAGCAGACCCCGCCCCCCAAAGAGAAGGCATGGCGGGGACAAGGCAATGGAGTACGGCTCGGATGCTTGGCTGTCAATCAGGATACAAAAGGAAGCCAGAGAAAGTGCTGTATTTATTGTTGTTGCCTCCGTGGGCTTTGCCTCCATCCAGCTTGACGTAGACTTCGTCTCCCGAGTCCAGGTGGAGCACTACACTGTTGCTGGCGTAGTCATAGTTCTGGTCCGCATCCTGAGCGATGGCGCTGGCTCGCACCTGCAAAGCACATCATGCCAAGAAGGAAGAGGGGTTCAGATCTCTGTCCTGTAAATTCCCCCACCACCGTCATTGCACAGCTCAACCCTCTTTTCCCTGCCATCAGGATTTTTATTTATAATTAAACCATACTAAAACCACCATAATACGGAGCCATGGAATTGCAATGGGATAGGTCTTATAATTCGATATCTAAGGAAGCTAACCATCTAACTGCTTCTGGTATGGCTGCGATGAGGTCATCCCAGGAGCCTTGAAATTTCCTGAGGGGACATTCTTGAACTATACGTGTCATAAGTTTGTTCCGGTGCACCGCAGTGGCATTGCGGGCTCTCGGCCCACCTAAGGAGCTTTGCCTTTGACTTCTAGCATGGCCTGCCCTGATTCTGTTCAGGTGGCTCCATGTTTTGGGAAGCAACTGCATTCCTGGAAGTGGTTTTGTTGGATTTGTGTGATCTGTTTGCTAGTGGTTATTGAAAGTCTCCCATCTTAATCGCCATTCTTCATCTAGACCAGGGGAAGTCAACCTTGGCTCTTTTATGACTCGTGGACTTCAACTCCCAGAATTCCTGAGCCAGCCATGCTGGCTCAGGAATTCTGGGAATTGAAGTCCACGAGTCATAAAAGAGCCGAAGTTGACTACCCCTGGTCTAGACTGTAAGACTGTAGTATGTTATTCCAAATTAGTTTCCTAGACTTAAGACTGGTGAGAGGTAGAGAGTCTAATATTTTATGTATTGGAAGATCTCTAGGAGTCGATGGCCTGGTTATCTTGCCATCGGCTCATAGAGATGCTGCTAGAATGTCAATCCTTACATGCAAGTCCTGTGAAGTGAACCCAGTGGTTCTTTCCTCCAGTGGCAAAGCCAGGGATCAGTAAGGCAGTGACATGTCCCAAATTTAAAGGATGCTCAAACAAACCCTAAAGTGTTTGAACAAGAACCCCAAAATGGTTCCTAAGTTGAAAAGTTAGAGCTAACAAAGTTCCAGAGCTACCCATTTGCATCAGATTGCCTTATTCTGATCCTCCCTTGATATTAATCTCTGCCCTTGTCTCCTACTCATATCTATTTCATTTCCATCACAGCCTCCCCCTCCTTTGACTCCTTTTTATCTTCTAGCCAACTGTTTCTTAGGTTTTGCTCCTTGTTCATTCCTATTAATAATCATTTCCATCATGCATGCATATTCTTTTTTCCCTTAATCAGCCCTTTGAAAAAAGAACACCGAATGTGACAGTAGAAGACATACAGTTTAACCTCTTTTCAGGGAAGTATTTTTTTTTTTCACTTGTCCTTTTGCAACCCATCCTGGCTCTTTGTTAAAGTCTTCAACGTCTTCAACAAGAGATTCTCTAATTTCTCCCAGGCTTCTCTTTCCCACCTCCTTCCCCAAGCTGGCTTTTTAAATCCCATTTCCCATCTGTCTGCTTCTTCTCTTTCAGCACCTTCATTTCTATCTATTACTCCATTATCTTTCTTTGGACTGTCCCTGGGCTTTCCCAATTTTATCCCTCTGTTAATCTGGCTCTCCTCTTTTTATTTTGACTGTTTCCTTCTTTCCCTCATATTTTCAATCCTTTCCGTTCATTTCCTAATTCAGCATTACTTACTTTGAAGAGGTATTGTGTATGGTTTATTTTAAAGTTTTCTTGCTGCTTCATCCAATCATCCTATGTATGACAAATCATAATAATGCAAAAGATGATACCCCAGTTTTCTGTACCTTTATGAACAAATCAGTTGGTACCTTTCGCTCCTCTGAGTTGGAAACAGATGTGCTTTGCTTTGTTTCGCTAATTGCAGGGCAATTCCTTAGTTAGCCTTTTTGCTTCTTTAGTTTAAACTGTTACATTTCTCCTACAATAATCCAAAAATCCAATACCAATGTCGCATTAATAAGGTGAAAACACTTATCTTTTTTGCCTTTTCTATAACTAGCTTGATCATCGCTTTCCAGTTCCCCAAATTTCATTCTCTGTACCTCCTCATGTGCACATCAGCCCACATCCATAACTGATCAATAGCTCAAGCCATTATGTGATGGATTTTCTTCCCTCCCCCAAAATTAATGCCATCTGCATCCCTAATTTCCATCACCCTGCATAACCTAATCTAGTCTTCCTAATGCTAAAAGAGATCATCAGTCCAATCATAAAAGTGTCATAGCAAGTATCTGAATGGATTCACATAATAATCCCCAGAGGAATCATATCTTTGTAGGGGCTAACCACATCTATGTAGGACTTTTTGTTATCTAACTCTCACTCTGTGTGTGTGTGTGTGAGAGAGAGAGAGAGAGAGAGAGAGAGAGAGAGAGAGAGAGAGAGAGAGAGAGAGAGAGAGAGAGAGAGAGA
>NW_015390819.1:49491-53705 GCF_001527695.2 Protobothrops mucrosquamatus | reverse complement strand
AAGAAAGAAAGAAAGAAAGAAAGAAAGAAAGAAAGAAAGAAAGAAAGAAAGAAAGAAAGAGAATGCCTTGATTCCTAGCACACTTGATTCCTAGTGTGTGGATGCGTGCCTTGATTCCTAGCAACTGCCTGGACAGGTCTATGTTGTTGTTGTTTTGACAACATTTTTGGAAGTTCTTACCTTCTTCCTAGGGCTGAAATTGACTAGAACACCCAGTCTCCCTTTTTGTAGCCTAATGCCTTTAACCACTGTCCCAAACTGACTCTACCAGTTACTGTCTGTTGAATTATGGTCAGAAACAACTATAATTTATTAGATGAATACAGCAGGGATTTTCCTTTTCCCTCCAGGCACTTATGCAGTGTATGCACAAACATACAATGAAAAGTTGAAAAGCCTGAGATGTTGAGAATGAACTTTATTCATTGGTTGCATCACCATCTACATATACTCCCTGCCTACCTGGTGGGCTTTAGGGAGCTATCCATGGTTCTGGAAAAGAATTTATGGGAATCTGCCACAAAAACAGATAAAGCCATAGATAGAATAAACCACAAGTGTAGAGGTTTCTAGGACATGACTGAAAATGATAGGAATATCCTTTTTTCCCATCCTCTGTACTGAAAGCATTTGTGAGTTAAAAAAAACCAAGATGATGATATTTTTCCATTCTTGGGTCAAAGAAATATGCACGCACACACACATACACACAATACACACATACAAATACACACAGTTCATATCAAAATCTTACAATGATCCAGAAATAATAATACAGGGTATGATACTGCACAAAAAGAGAAGTTAGTGGCCATGGGAGAAAGAAATCTTATGACAATAAAAGTCAGATTAGTAAAGTTCATTGAGAAGTACTAAAATTGTTACAATCAGCACTTATAGGATCTCCCATGACTAAGAGATGATGTTCTATAAATAATATAAGACAGAGACTATTATGATAACATTAGCAGAGCCCAGCTCACCTATGTCAGAGACAGTTCAACTAATGCAACAATATTTTTATTCTTTGTTCATAACCCGAGCAACTAGTTGTGGAGAGGTATATTGCTCTCATACTATTTATACTATATGAGCATGATGGTTAATAGTTATTGATATCTGTATCCACCCGGATTTCACTGCAGTCCCTTTACAAAGATGTCCATGTTTGTGGCCATCAATACAAAAATCCAGAAATTATTTTTTAAACCCACAAAAACTCTAATATTAAAAATGTTCTAGGAAATGAATGCTTGGTGGGCAAAAAAAAAAAAAAGATACCGGGTGATCTCAGGCTTTCGATTGAAGTGCCTGTCCTTGGCATGGAGAGAAAATAATTACTTCCCTTTCAGTCTATAGTATACCCTGCATACACAATAATAAGTGAATGGCTTCCCTTTCTTTCCAGGTCTATGCTTTCTTTCTTTCAGTTCTACTCTGGAGTCCAAAGAATTGGATTCAGGATAGAAAACTCATTAAGGCAAAGCTTAGGGTCTTGAATGATGGACTCCAGGCCTTCATCATCAACAACAACATCATCTTCATCATGCAATTATACATGGAGCCCTGATAAAGTCAAATTTAGGGTCTCTATCACAGAATGGAATCCCAGAGAAAAAGAGCAGTAAATCTAAAATTCTAATAATTGGTAATAGTGGTTCCCTGTCTAATTTGGCTAGCAGCTATGTAATTTAAAGACCCTTCTTTATGTACAGAGCATGTTTATACCGTTGCATCATCATGTGATAAAGCAGGGGTGTCAAACTCGCAATGTCACGTGACATGTCACGACTTTTTTTCCATTGCTGGCAATGGGGCGGGCGCGATTTTGGCAGGACGCATCCGGCCCGTGGGTTGGCAGTTTGACACCCCTGTGATAAAGGGTTAGATTTATTTAGATTCTTTTATATGAAGGTGTATTTTTGTTTAACCAAAGCAGTATAAAACATTTTTAGTTAATAAATAAGCAAGTAAACAAGCACCTTTGCCACAAATGTTCAACTTATTGGAGAAATATATGGGGCCCTTTCTAAAAGGAGAAACACTGGACTTCTGGGGAAGAAAGGGTGAACTGAAAATGGCTCCTTTAAAAATGGAGCTGCAGACTCATTGTTCAAGAGCTAGCAAGCAGATCAGCTCTTTGAAATTCCTGTCCAGACAAGGAGATGATTTGGATCACTCAAAACTGTACAGACAGTTGCTGCTCATGAGGACACTGTGGAATAGAAACCGTAGGTGCTCTTAAGAAGTTGTGAGTTTTTAAGAACAGATTGGACAAGCATTTGTCTGAAATGGTATAGGGTTTCCTGCTTGAGCAGGGGTTGGACTAGAAGACCTCCAAGGTCCCTTCCAACTCTATTATTCTTTTATTCTTACAGATATCTCCAATAGGTTTAGAGCTCTTGGAGACAAGGGAATAGCATCTCCACCCAAATTGTGGTCAGAGCCTTAATGGACACTGAGTTAACATATTTCCTTTCTAATCACGTTTGGAAATTGCTTATTAATTGTTTTCCAGATATTAGGAATCTTTATAACAACAATTTTTTATAACACTTGATGAGTTTCCTTCAGTCCTTAGTGAAAGCTTAAAATGCAAGTTTAAGGACTTTTTTTAATAAACAGCAAAAGGGTGATTAGAACTTTGATTCTGGAAAGTTAAGAACTGACTAAGGATCCAGACGGATTTGGAAGAAGAATTTGTTTTGAAATTAAATATAACAATCCTTCCCATGGGAAAATGCTGTTGCTTTGAATTCTAAAAAAAAAAAAAAAAAATGGACACAGAAAGTTGGAACTATACTGAAGATTATATATTTAAAGGAAAAGAACACTTAAATTTGAATTACTAATGCACAGCAAAGCAAAATAATTTAACATTGGGGGATATTTCTGAACAAAAGATCCAGAAGTTCATTTTAAGAGTGTCTGCCAGTATACATAGATTATAATGGAAGATGATATGGAAGAAGAACTAGTTTTGAAAGTGGATTTAAAAATGACGGGCTACAAGAAGTATATGAAAAGATTCTACACAGGATAAGCAAATGAAACAGATTAATGTCATAGTAATTAAAAGGGATATATACAAATAACAAACCAAAAGATTGACCTGGATAACTTTTCCATATTGGATTTACAAAAAAGACTTGTTAAATTTTTTAAGAATTTTGTTTGATGGTATAAAGAAAAAAATTAAAAGAAATCAAATTCAAGGATATTATTTGAAGTGATTAAATATTATGTTCATTAAAAGTAAAAGGAAGGAATTATATTTGGTTTATTTGATCAAGGTTAAAATAGATATGTTGGTCTCTCTGGTAATCTTTAATGGACTTTTGCTAACATCTGAATTGAACAAAAAGGCTTTAAGGATTTGTTTATAGATAAGAGATGAGATATTGAGAAGAGATCATTTGTGGTATTTTTAAGAGAAGGTGCTAAGTTCTTAAAATTGTTTATACTGTGATGAAGGGGGAAATTATTTCTTTATATATATTTTTTCTCTTCCTTCACTATAGATTCTTATTTTTTTTTCAATTCTATTTTTTTCTTTTTTTCTGCACTTCCTATTTTTTTATTCTTTTAGTTTTTCAGTTTGTATCTTTAGTTGTCATTATTATACAAAAATAAAAGCCGTAGTATCAGCCTGTCTCTCCACACATTATCCATCCACACTCCTCTACAAACAGTAGTAAATGAGCCGTCCATCAATCTCTCTCAATTCAGCATTCTCATAGGGTGCTGTGATGGAAGTAAAATGGAGAAACCCGTGTACTATAAATTGCCTTGAATTACAAGAAAAAAGGCAGAATATTAAACAAATAGGGATTGCCAACATCCCAACTGTGATTGCTCTCACAACTAGGGACATGGCACAGTAAAGCCATAGACATCTTATAATCATAGTACTCTCTGCAGGAACTGTAAAGAGGATTATGTTTATGTTACTATGTTACTCCTAAATGTTACTCCTGGAATAAGGTATATCCATTAATGAATGGCTATATTCTTCGGGAAAGTGTAACATCTGTTCCAGATTTTGCGGATTCTTGACTGGATATGTAACTGCCTGTTAAATAAAGAATTGTCTTTATTGTCTTTATATTCCTCCTTCCGTTATATATTCAAGATGGACAGTATTTAATATTTATTTGCCATGTATATGTAGGTGGGTCTATACATATGTTGTACATAGTATGTTTAGGTATGTG
>NW_015390819.1:45593-48064 GCF_001527695.2 Protobothrops mucrosquamatus | reverse complement strand
ATTCTGGAAGGAAGCCCCTAGATAGTGAGTTAGGCACTTGCTCTCCTTGAACTGAAATTGTCCCACCAAGTAGTATTCCTCATTCCATTGGAAGGAGATCCTGACATTTAAAGAAAAGAATGGAAACTTGGCCTTCAAAGATGACATTTAAAACAGGAAGAAGGGACTCAATTATTCACTTGAAGCAAGAACAGCTGCACACACACACGCACCATAAAAATGATTTCTTGAGGATCTAACTACATGTGACATTTAACACATAAGTAAAACACTTGGATAAAACTGCAAGACTGAGGGAACACCTGTAAATAAAGTCACCCATTCAGAAGGATAAATAAGGGAAGAAAGTTGATCTCTCCTTTCAGCTACCTTAATCTTCAAATTATAAGGCGCCACATTGTGAATTCTCAAGATCTGGGTCCACCTTCCAGTTCATTGGTGATTTGGGAGTCTCTTGAGTCAAAAACTCCCCATCAACAATGGCCAAATTTTCTACTTTTGGAATCTTATGGATTCCCTTTTTAGACCAAGAGTTCTGGCAGCCTTTTCACACCTGCAGACTAGCTTTTCAAGTTTTTTTTTTAAATGTTTTGGAGTGGAAACGAAGGTTGAAAACCGGTTCTGCTGTGCCTGTGCCAAAAAGCTCCAAAGCGGATTTCATATTTCCACGTGGCTGAATTTTTCCCCTTTTCCCCAACCCAAGAAGTGTCCGATCTCAGGTTCTGCCAGGCCAGAGGATCTGTCCTCACCTGCCTCCCCTTTAGCACGTGGTGACTCAACCCCGGAGCCACGCCCCGGCCCAACAGGCCCACCTAGGGTTGCACCCACCTGCCCGTTCTTGCAGAGGTCTGCCCACATGCTGGTGCCGTCACCGCCGCGCATGAGGATGTGGTAGGTGAAGAAGTAGATGCCGCGCACCTGGCAGGTGAACTTCCCCGTGCTGGGCTCGTAGTGGTTGCCCAAGTTGGTCACCACGTCGTCGAATTTGAGCACTTCGTAGCCCTCGTGGGGGCTCTTCAGGCCCACGTAGAAGGCGATCCGGGGGCCGCTGAAGACAGCGCTCAGCGCGCCGGTTACCTCGCCTCCCGGCGGCGGGCTGCTACTACCACTCACGCCCGACCCGGCTACTCCCACTGTAGTCGCTGCTCCGGGCGGTCCGATTCGGGACATCGACAGGCCCGGGAGTCCAGGCTTCCCAGAATCCCCCCTCTCTCCAGGGGGACCCCTCGGGCCCGGTGGGCCCGGCTCCCCAGGAGCCCCCCTTGGCCCCGGCTTGCCCGGCCGGCCGGCATCCCCCTTGGGACCCTGCAAGAAGGGCGGCAGGGGGGAGGGCGGATGGGCGCTCAGCTCCTGCAGGGCCTCCAGAGCGGCGGTGCTCCCGGGACGGCCGGAGGGCCCGGCGGCCACGCTGCCGGCGCTGTAGGGGTCGCAGATCATGCGGCAGGTGCCCATCATCTCGTAGTGAGCGCGGGCGGCGGAGGGCTCCTGCAGCAGGAGGGGAAGGGCGATGAGCAGGACGAGGCCCATGGCCAGGGCGATCCCGACGGCGGCGACCAGACGCTTCCTCCTCTGCCAGAACCGGGCCACGAGCGCCAACAGGTCTCCCTTGTCAGGCGAGGGAATGGTGGCTCCTTTGGACGGCGATTCTGCCTGCGGGGGGGGTGGGGGGGTGGAGAGAGGCAGAGAAAGGGAAAGGGTCACGAAAGAAGCCTCATTTTCCACCCGGGCTCCTCCTCAGAGACGGGGGGTGGGGGGAGAGGGGAGAAGGCAGGAGGCGGCGGCGGCGATGCCGTCCATCCCTCCGGAGGAGAGGAGAACCGGGACGGGCTGACACCAAAGCAGCCGAGCCGAGGCCAGCTCCCTCTTCCCCCCCCCTCCTTCCGCCCCAGCTCTCCCCCTCCTCTTCCTCCTTTTCTTCTTGCCGGCTTGCTTCCCTTGAATCTTTCCCCGGGGTTGCGGACCGGACTCACGCAGGCGCTCCCCGGACCGGTCCCAGCATCCAATCGCGCCGCCTTCCAGCTCCAGCGGACTGGCGAGCTCCCCGGCAAGCGAAGCGGCTCAGCGAAGCTCCCGCTCGGCCGGTTCTTTAGATCCTCCTCCTCCTCCTCCTCCCCCCACCCCCAACCCACCCCAAGCCCTCCACTTTGCACGGCCGCCAGTACACCACGTCTCCCCTTTCCCTTCCCTTCTGCTTCAATAAGGAGCCAACAGGAAAGAGCCCCCTGTGGCCTCCTCCGAGGCTTTGCGCCCCTCCGGGTTCCCTCTGGGATCCCCCAGAAGTTCCCTCCGCCCCCGGAGAGGCTTCGTCCTCCCTTGGCCGGCGGCGAGGCGCTCGTCGTCGAGGGCTTCGCGCAACCGACGGCCTTTCCCGTCTCTCTCTCTCTCTCTCTCTCTCTCTCTCTCTCTCTCTCCCCCTCTCTCTCTCTCTCTCTCTCTCTCTCTCTCTCTCTCTCTCTCTCTCTCTCTCTCTC
>NW_015390819.1:27079-45199 GCF_001527695.2 Protobothrops mucrosquamatus | reverse complement strand
TCTCTCACACACACACTCACTCTCACTCTCTCACTCTCTCTTTCACACACACTCTCTCTCACTCTCTCACTCTCTCTCTCTCTCACTCCGCGCCCGCCTGCCAAAAGCTGGCCCGGCCACCCTCGCGGGGCCACGACTCTCCAACCCGGGAGGGGGGAGTCCCATGGAGCGGGATGGAGGGCAGGATGGAGACGCTCCCGTCAGCCTTCCCTCTGGCCAAGGGAAGGAGAGCCCCGGGCTGCTTGCGGGAACGGCTGCTTTCTTCCTTCTTGAGCCGTTCCGGGAACTTTGGGCCTTTTCTTTTCTTTCTCTGGCTTCTCCGTTCACTTCTTTTCTTCTCCTCCACCCCACCCCCCCGCCCCAAGTTGCCTCACCTCAACCGGCTCGCTCTCTTCCTCGCGCTCTCCCGCTCCCTCTTTCTCCGCGCGCGAGGTAAACGGGCTGGACTTGCAAAAAGCGCATCGTCCTAAGGCTGCTTTTCTCTGAACGCCGCCCTGGATCTGCAGGAAGATTTGCTGAGCGGGGTTGGGGAGGGGGGGGGAAAGACCGGCTGTCCCGGGGAGATCGAACCTGCCCCCCTTTTGCGGCCGCAACGTCTCTTCTTCGCTCTACCGACTTCGACGGAGCTTTCTTTCCGGCTAACCCGATCTGGACTGGCCTTATTTTAGCCTCGCCTGTTGCGCAAAAAGGCGGCCGTGGGGGTCGGTCTGAAGCTGGGAGCGTCGCGCCAGCGCCAGAAATTGATTCGTCCCCAACCCCTGTAGATGAAGCCTAACGAGGAACCGCCTATAATCCGACGCAGGTTTACCTGTAAGGAAGCTTCTCTGAATCCATTGCGGCATGCATCTGAACAGAAATGCGTAAAATTGCACCCCGAGTTAAAAACCCAAGTGCCAAAACAATTTCAGGACTTACCAGGACTGCAGTGCCTCTGGTACCCGGGAACCAGAGAGTTTAGGTTGCTCCTTAGCCAAATCTTTCTCTCTGTACACAGCTGGAATAACTAATTGCCGACTCTCAGCATGTCTAGCAGGTCACCCCCTCAGCAGAGCCACAAGGACCAGTGTGTTTTTGTTGTGGCATGGCTGGCTTTAGGCAAAAGCCAACTTTGTGCCACAAGTGAGAAGCATGCAGCTCTTTGGAAATCAGATAGATAGATAGATAGATAGATAGATAGATAGATAGATAGATAGATAGATAGATAGATAGATAGATAGATAGATAGATAGATAGATAGATAGATAGATAGATAGATAGATAGATAGATAGATAGATAGATAGATAGATAGATAGATAGATAGATAGATAGATAGATAGATAGATAGATAGATGGAGGATGGATGGATGGATGGATGAACAATACTAGAAGGAAATAATAAGGCTCATTTGATGATGGAGAAGCTTAATGCTGAAGGAACACGAGTATGTCCCTGTTCATTCCTCTACCCCTGTTGCTTTGGGGAATTAAATTTATTTGCTCTCTGTATCATTGCCTCCCTCCTCCCATATGTGATTAATCAGCAGCAGGCAGCTTCGTTTTGCAGCATATTTTTACAGCTGCTGCAGCAGTTCAATTTAAAATGCAATGCAATGACAGAAATTGCTGCCAAGGATCCTCTTGGCCATTGGTACCCTAGAAGTCTGGTTACAATTGCTTGACTTCTCTACGTGGGTGAAACAGCTTAGATCCGAGGAGTGTAACTTCACAGGCGCAAACAGCCTCTTGCTGCTGTGCTGAAATTATCATGTGAAGAAGAAATGGTCCCCATAGCATATTTCTCCATATAGCTGCACACATCCATTGAGACAATCTTGTTCCAGTGCAAATAAATTGTATAGAAAAATTTCATGTCTCCTCCAGCTTTTTCTTCTACCTTTATTTATGATTTATCCCTTTGTTGCTTGTATCTACACTGAGAGCTTATGCACCTTTTGTGTCCAATCACACTTGGCCAATAAAGCTATTCTATTCTATTCTATTCTATTCTACTCTACTCTACTCTACTCTACTCTACTCTACTCTACTCTACTCTACTCTACTCTACTCTACTCTACCCTGTTCTGTTCTGTTCTAGACCCTATGGACCTACCTCTTCCTTATTATCAACATTAATAACCTAGGATGTAGCATAATGTATACATTACTTTTAATTATTTTAATTTAAAAAGTTGTTGTGGGGAAAATAAACAGAGGTGTGTTGGGTATGTTTGTTGTCTTGAGTTACTGGTAAAAATAATACAGGTGGAATACAAACAAGCAAACAAAATTACATGCAAAGTATAACATAAGAACCCATGACATGTTCCCTTCTCTTGAAGAAAGCTGTTTTACATCTGATGCTCAGGAATTTAGGAGTCTTCCAACAGGAAGAGGAACCACATTGGCACAGGATGTCCTGTCGCTTGGAAATATAAGAACTTAATGATTTAGTGGTTAAATTATTCAAGTTCTTCATTTTATTTTAGATATTTATCTGAGAAAAGTGTCTAGATTAAGTTGTAAAACCATAAAGTCCCTGCTCTTAGGCTTACCATCTAAGAAGAACATTATTCAAAAGGGGGGAAAAGATGAGTGGGGAAAAGAAAATAAGAAAACCAGTAATTAATTTTATGTAGGAATTATGAAATATTTGTACTATTATGTGAGCCTGAGGGTACCTTTCTAATGACAAACAATCAGCCCTTTTATCACAATAGCTGGAATGGATACAAATCCAGGGGAGACAACCTACAGCAGCCAAGATTGGCCAAGATTAGCCAAGATTAGCCAAGATTAGCCAAGATTAGCCAAGATTGGCCCTGCTGGGATTCCAAGAACTGACAAGCTTGGACCTTGAAAATGTCAAAGTGTGTCAAATGTCCAGTTGTGACTGATGTTAGAAGGTGCTGAGCCTAAATTTGGAAAATGCCAGCTTGTTACTTTCACCTGAAAGGTTTGTTAACATTTCATCTCTGTTATTAAACCTCTCCCTTTTTTTATTGTCAATAGCTTATCCTGTTTCACTGTGTTGCTCATTGTATGTGCTGTTTTGGGCTTTGCCACCAAATATAACATATTTAATATTCAGAGAGCAGAGGCATCGAAACCTATTGAGTGAAGTGACCCTGATTCACAGAAACTGAGTAGGCATGACAAGGCACAGCCAGGCAGCAATGACTAACACTAGCATTTTTTCCCCCAACGTTGGTCCTTTATATATTCAGTCGTAGCCAGTGCCTTGCAAAACAATTCTCCTGGGTATTTTTTCCTACAGCATCAAGGAGTGAATGCAAATGTCTCATCTGTCATTGCACGTGCCTCTCTCCAGGACTGTAGTCTCCCTGGCTTTCCATGAGGAAGGAACTTTTGGCTGTAGCATTTGCCAGTTGGAAAAAAAATGTGGGCAGGAAATTCAAAGAGACTTCAAGGAGATCCCAGCAGTAGCCTTCTTAGTGACCTCCCACTATTCTTTGCAGGGAAAAGCAAGTGAAATTTTCAAGCACCTGGAGAAGAAAATAGCCACAGAAGCCTCTTTCTCAAGGGAGGAAACATCTGAGAAATGATGATTTCCACAGTATCAAACAGCCGTGAGTTGAAGATGTAACTTACCTGAATATGGTAGAATATAGTTTACTTTCCTAATCAACCAGCAGCAAGAGAGAGGGGCCCTCCGAAAGGCCTCCTTCCACTTTTAATTAATTTTTAATATTGTTTTAATCATTCTTGCCCCTTGTAAGTTTTAACTTTTATAAACTGTTTTTATGTTTTACTCCACCAGAGTCTCTCTGTGAGGGTGATGGGGGGTTCCAAAATGTTATAAATTAGATTGATGATAGATAGATAGATAGATAGATAGATAGATAGATAGATAGATAGATAGATAGATAGATAGATAGATAGANAGACAGACAGACAGACAGACAGACAGACAGACAGACAGACAGACAGATAGACAGACAGATAGACAGATAGATAGACAGATGATAGAGATGAAAGAGAGAGGGAGGATGGATGAAGAGATGTTTGATAGAGAGAGATATATAGGTATGATAGATAGATAGATAGATAGATAGATAGATAGATAGATAGATAGATAGATAGATAGATAGATAGATAGATAGATAGATAGATAGATAGATAGATAGATAGATGAAGAGATAGAGACATAGAGATAGACACACACACACACACACACAGAGAGAGAGAGAGAGAGAGAGAGAGAGAGAGAGAGAGAGAGAGAGAGAGAGAGAGAGAGAGAGAGGGAGGGAGAGAAAGAGAGAATTTGATTTAATTTATTATTTATTTTCTGTTTAAATATTTCATGATTCTTTAAAAAAATAAAAAATCTAAAACACATTTGCTGTGTTGAATTAGCTGAATATGTGCAGAGGTTGAACACATGCACTCAGACCTTTCAAAAATGTTGCCTCCCCAAGTGTGATCTCCAAGGTTTGAAACAGGGTTGGAGCTAGAATTAGGGTGAGAAGAAGTGCTGGTCAGCAGCACCAGATGAAGGATTTGCCAAAGAGAATCAATAGGTGTGGGAGTTTACATAGTTTGTCATGAATGCAATTCCCCCTTGTATATTATTTACATTATTAATTTTGGGAACATACTTATGACACACTTAGATTTGATTACTTGTTTCTTGTTTTCCTGCAAAATTATAGAGTAAGGCTTGGTATTTAGCTAAGTTGCCTGCTTTTGTCAGATTTGTCACATGTTGTGCCTGAAAAAAAGCAAAAAAAGAATTCTAAATTAAAGGTAGGATTAAGAAACATTCAAGTCTTTAAATCTCCTAGTTGATGATGAAATTTGACAATTTCCTGTTTGTCCAAGAACTGGAAATCTTCACTCAGATATACCTGTTCATCGATTAACTCCACCATCAACACAAACCAGGTCAGATGATAAAATGACATCTAATAATTTCATGGCTGAATGGATTGGTATTTCCAAATGTGTATGGCAATGTGGCATTGTGATACAATGGCTGCATTAAGTCATTTCATCACTAGTCATAGCATCTTTTGGCATCAAGAGCCATGGTGACACAGCAGTTAGAATGCAGTATTGCTGGCTAATTCTGCTGACTACCAGGGGTTCAATCCTGACCGGCTCAAGGTTGACTCAGCCTTCCATCCTTCCGAGGTCGGTAAAATGAGGACCCAGATTGTTGGGGGCAATATGTTGACTCTGTAAACCACTTAGAGAGGGCTATAAAGCACTATGAAGTGGTATATAAGTCTATTGCTATCATCTTGTCATCATTGTGCTGATAAAACTATAACAAGAACAAGCTTTGGATCCTCTTAATGATGTCTGAATTATGCTACAAAGTCATGAAAAAGCTCGTCTAGTCAGGAAGAGTACTGTTAAATCAAAATCTTTGAATGCTCAAATTCTAGGTGCAATTATGACATTTTGAAACAAGATTCCTAACATTCTGGTTAAACAGCACTTGGTCAAAAATCTCTTTTTGATGTGTCTGCCTGAGCCTCCAATGATCCACTCTTAGACAATCCTGAAAAATGGAAATAATTGATTCGCCAGATGTGAAGGGAGCAGGGGCTGATGGATGGTGATGATGGGAGCACAGTTCCATTTGTCCCCATTTTTGTGCTGAAAAGAAATCAATCTGTTAATTGTTTTGATTTTTTTTAACGATTCTAAAGGCAGGCTCATACATAATCAAAGGAAAGCAAAATGCCTGAAGACTGGACAAGTTTAGAGCTGGATATAAACAGCATTCAAATCCATACTTAGTTCAAGCAGCACCCTGATACCATAGAAGTTTCGTGAAAAATAGCAGTTTTTTTCCTTATTTCTGTTAAGAGTTTCTACTTTGATTTTTTACTGTATGAAAGTTAGCTTATACTCTGTAAGGGTATAATGTCCCCCCACCCCACTTTTAAAATGAGTATCTATGAACAAAAACACACTGTCTTTATTTTCCTAGTAGCACAAATAAACTTGTTTGCAAAGGAGTTTTGTGTTCCTATTATGTCGTCCTGCCCATGTTTCCTTGGCCAATATGGAAAGTTATATATTTCAAGGGTTTGCTTCCAAATAATCATATATAAAATTACAACCTTCCTGAATTCCCAGCTACAGTCAGATCACAGACAAAACAATATACTGCCAAGTCCTCGCAGAAAATCTGCCAAGACAAAGGATTGCATTTGTAAAAGAATGCAGTCAAATGATCAAGGTAACAATTAAGCAAAGATGCAAAAGAAGGGGGTTTTTGACCCTTTGAGGGCCAGGGGGCACCGTATGAATTTGGAGAGGGTGTCATGGGGATTGTTAACAAAAATGGCCGCCCTGGGAAAGGGTTCACTGTTTCAAAAAATCTGTGCTTGTGTGGGTGGTCCTCAAAATAGAGTTCCATTTTCAGAAGGTAATTTGTGAGGTTGATTTCCAGGAACTTAAGGAGAAGAAAGAGATGGGGTTTGAAGTCCAAAGCCATAGAATCTATTTTGCTTCCTTTCTATTTTGATTTTTACAAAATGCTAACTGAGAAGGGAGTATAACGAAGTTGGAAGGGATCTTGGAGGTCTTCTAGGGCAGCCCTTGGCTCAAGCAGGAGAAGACTAGAAGAAAAGTGAGTTGGCCAAGGAAATGAATGTCTGGCAAAAAATGAATGTCTGAGCTTCAAATGTTAAACCAAATGCCGCTTCTACAAAACATAACCCAAGAATCCCTTTCATAGAAAATATAAGGATAGCTATTACCACTCCACCAAGTTGGACAGATGGAAAATATCACCTAAAAAATCAGGACGAAGCACTGCATATTCCTACAAGTTAGACAAGTAGAGACATTATAACTACAGGTAGTCCTCGACTTACAACAGTTCATTTAGTGACCATTCAAAGTTACAATGGCACTGAAAAAAAGTGACTTATGATCATTTTTCACACTTACAACTGTTGAGGCATCCCATGGTCATGTGATCAAAATTCAGACACTTGGCAACTGACTCGTATTTATGACAATTGCAGTGTCCCGGGGTCATGTGATCCCCTTCTGCGGCCTTTTGCAAAGTCAGTGAGGAAACCCAGATTCTCTTAACAACTGTGATACTAACTTATCAATCACAGTGATTCACTTAACAACTGTGGCAAGAAAGGTCACAAAATGGGGCAACAAGTGTTTCACTTAACAAGATAAATTTGGGGCTCAGTTGTGGCCATAAGTTGAGGACTGCCTGTATAGCAGCACTTCATCATCAGCTGGATTTAAATCAAACAACGTTTGGAAACAAGAAGCTTTCATTTTAGGAATGAATTACTAAGGCAGACATACTTTCTTCGGGGCCTGGATGACCCAAAGAATGAAAAACTGATTCAGTCATTTGGGAGTATCAGAAAAACATCATAAATCACTCAGGCTTCCTTCCTTTTTTTTTATTGTAACCTTGAATGTATCCAAAATTTGGCACTCAGATCTTGCCGGAAACTGAAATCCGTTACCCAACCAGATTGCAGGCCAGACATTGGATGATCCTGAGGATTAATGATGTGCAGGCTGGAACACACCTCTTCGCTCTCAAAATGATGTCCCTGGGTGTTCACTGATGAATCGGTGCTGATGCGAGAGGCTAGCCAGCTGCAGATGAAAGGCCCTCGCTCGTGACCTCTACCCACAGAGACCACCGTTCATTGCACGTTGAAATCACGTAATGTCAGCTTAAAAGATTTGTTCTTGTTTCTGCCCTTACTCCCTTATATTTGCCTCTGGCGTATTTGGGGGGGAAGGGAGGGATCACTTGCTGTCAGAGATGCTCTTTGCTAATGCAAAAAAGAAAGGCAATGGGGATTGGACAGCAATGGTCTTTGGACAGCTATAAAGCACGGGTGTCAAACTCGCTGCATCACGTGATGTGTCGCCACATATTGCGACTTTTTTTGCATTGGCAGAGCTGGGGTGCATGAGGCAACTGGCCCACGGGCTGGCAGTTTGACACTCCTGCCATAGAGGATACCTGAAGGTCCTATTTACAGGAAGTCTTTGATTTACAACAGTTCATTTAGTGACCGTTCCAAGTTACAACAGCACTAAAGAAAACTACTTACGAGCATTTCTCAGACTTACGACTGTTGCAACATCCCCACGGTCACTTGATCAAGATTCAGACGCCTGGCAACTAACTCGCATTTATGAGGGTTGCAGTGTCCCAGGGTCATGTGATCCCCTTTTGCAACCTTCTGACAGGCAAAGTCAGTGGGGAAGCCAGATCCACTTAACAACCATGTTATTAACTTAACACCTGCAGTGATTAGCTAATATGGCAAGAAAGGTCATAAAATGGGGCTAAACTCACTTAACAAATGTCTCAGCAACAGAAATTTTGAGCTCAATTGTGGTCGTACGTCAAGGACTATCTGTATTTGATGTCTGGGTTCCATGGTTCTAGAGAGGTTTATTTTGGGTCCTAAAGGTGGAGGAAAGGTTTTGGTTATGGGAATCAGTTCTGCTTAAATCAGGCTGAGGGCAACATTTATGGAGGTCCAGTGAACCTGCTAAGCTCCTGGATCCTTAGACATTGCCCAATTATATTGAACATTATAATTGTTACAACTATCCTTTAGTTATGCTTCTTAGCCCCATATTTATATTTTAGGAAGCATCAAAGCCATGCTATCCATTCTAAATATCCAGCAGAAACTTTCAGTCTCTGATCTGGAACATCATTTAGTGTCTGATTTTTGGTTTTTCATTGAGAGACATCTGAAATTGAAGCTATGGGCACCTGCCAGTAAAATAACTGCTCTGTCATTCACATCCCATCATTTCTCCAAAGAGCTTCCCAATAGCCTCATTATTGACAAGGCTGCTCCAAAGCCATACAGGATACTGCATATTTGCAGAAATTGGAATCCAACTTTCTGCAATCTAATAGACTGTCCTTTCCCATCAGAGATGTGGAAGCTATAGTCCTAAAAATGATGGTGAACTACAGTTCCTAGCATCCCTCATTTTTGGACATACTGGTTGCTGCAGGTAGGAATTCATAACATCTGGTGGAATCACACTATAGGTTTTTCCACTCCTCCACTATTTTAAACTAGCCTTCATGCAGGTTTTTGTCTGGTTTAGTCTCAAAAGAGCTGGATGAGCATCACACAGCATTATTAAGCATATACTATTGTCTGGTTGATGTCAATCTTCACCATAACTGTAAATAAGGGTAACACTCAGTGATACTGGTAGAGGAAGGGAGGAAGGAAGGAAGGAAGGATCTGCCCATAGAAGAATCTAGAAAAGGAGAATCAGACACACTCGGTAAATGAACTGCCCAAAATTCTGCTTCTTAAACACTCACAAACATTTTTACCAGGATTATCTCTGTGGATGGAAATTGTTGGAAGTGATTTTCAAGATGGCTCAAGCTGCTAAAAACAGTCAATATATCAATCCCTTTGTTTTACCAGTTTTGTCTCATTTGCTTATATCACTACAGCCCTCTGTCCTTGGAACAATTAGGAAGTGGAATTTCTGTTTAAAAGGAATGCTCCATTAATTGTGTATAAAATAAGTGCATCTTGCTTTATAGAAATACATATAAATAATGAAATTGTTCCGTGCTAGCAAAACCCCTTTTTTCTTACATTTCTCTAAGTAAATAATGGGAGGGAGGGCGGGAGGGAGGGAGGGAGGAAAACAGTGGGAAAAGAAAAAGAAGAAGAAAAATCCTCACAATTAATCTCACGCATGGCATCATTTAAAAGTATGCAATGACTAATTGCTCCCATGTTGGCCAACATCCTCCAACTGTCTCTGAGTTGGGGAAATGAGACATAGGAAAATGTAGAAAATGTGGCAGCTATATACTTGCTTATTCTGAAGTGAATACCTTCTGGGCAATGTTGCAAAACTTGTACCTTTAAGATTATTACAAGTTAGGAATCTAGTCTGTCCAATGCTGTTTAAAATAAATCTAAAATGTTTTCTCCCACTTGCTCTCAGTTGCCTTTGTAATGATTTTCCTGTAGATTACCAGCTCTGACTGCAAGTGCCTTTTTTTAAAAACTGCTTTGTGGAACAGCCCTTACTAAGCTTTATTTCATTTTTGTCATAGAATCTGTTGCTGCTTGCATCACCTTGTATATTAGAGGAGCTCTCTATTCTCTTCAAGTTTATGCCAGCCTCCTTAAGAGGTGCCTTTAATCTTCTCTTTCCCAAACACAGATGCCCTGTCATTTCTTCAAACCCATCTGGAATAATTAAGTTCCTGTATCATTTGAGTCATCCTCACCTACAGCTTCTGTACTGCACTATGTAATTTCTATGTAATAATAAGGTGATCCGTGCTATCGATAATATTCCAAATGGGGCCCTGTTCATTTGATGGGGGTTTTGTTGTTGGTTTGATTTGGGGTTTGTTTTTTTGTTTTTGGTACATTTAAGTCATTGTTGAATCTTGGCAACTACCCTGAATGGTCCATGTAATTTTCTTGGCAAGAGTTTCTCCTGACAGAAAAAGGTGGGCCAAAATGGCCTCCTTCTTAGGGCTGAGAGAAAATGATTGGCCCAAGGTGTTTAGTTAACTTTGTGCCCCAGACAGGATTAGAACTCACAGTCTCCCAATTTCTCTCTTTTTTATTTTTAATATAATTTGATGAAGAATTTTGATTATAATGGGTAAAAACTAATATGAACTAAACTTAGAGAAAGAAAAGAGAATAAAAAAGATAAAAAGTAGAGGAAAACGCAAAAAGAAAAGGAAGAATATAATAAAGAAAAAGAAAAGAAATATATTAAGAAGTGATTAGTGACCTTCATCACAATAAGTAAAAATCAATTTAGTAATTCTTTTCCCAAAAAGGATTACAGATTACAATCTTTTCATCCTATATTCCATCTCTTATCTATAAGCAATTCATACATAAACCTTTCAATCCTGATGCCAGCAAAAAGTTCATAAAGGGTTGCTAGAATTTTTATCAAAACGAAGTTTTATTTTAACTTTGATCAAATAAACCAACTCCCAGTTTTTAGCCTTGTGCCTTAACCACTACACCACACTAACTCTTGATCTTATGTACAATGAGAATATATTTTCAGGGCATGAACAATAGTTTTTCAAGAGACACCAATGTTAAATGAAAAGTTAATAAGAATTATCTCAGAAAATCTATGGAAATGCATTTTTTTCTAGGAATTGCACTTAGAGTACTTTGAACTAAGAGCCAAGAGAATTTTTAATAGTCCAACAAACAGCCAAATGTTGGTATTGCTACATCAGAGAAAAATAAAAAATATTTTTATAAAAATTACTTGTTTCTTTTAAAAAAAAACTAGATTAATTTATGTAGCAGAGGAAACGGAAAGTTTTCACATGATTTTATTTCTTTGATTCTGTTGATATCACATTTATGAACCTGATGGCCTCAATATTTGTTGAACTATAATATCTATCATTCCCAGTGTGTCCAGTTGTTGTACAAAATATCTGGCATGTACCAGGTTAGTATTATTATAGGTGTATTATAGGTGTAAACATTTTGTAAATATAATTTCTGTCCTACACCTTTACAATCCCTGTACTGTGACTGAACTGATCAAATCGAGAAATGGAGACATTCTCTTTGAAATCACCAGCCACTTTCTTTTCTATATTTGTTTCTTCATTTATCAACTGAAAGAAACAGGAAGTATGGTTGTGATATAATGGCTCCACCAGACACAGTGAGGGTCCATTTTTTCCCTTGTGAGGTACTTGGAAAGGGATATCCAAGTATCATTAAGTATATTTTGCTCATCACAGTGTTTCTCAACTGTGACAGTTTAAAATGTGTGGCCTTCAACTATCAGAATGAGGGCTGCATCCATCATCTATAGGCCACAAGGTTCTCACCCTTGCTCTAAAATTAGTCTTGTTCAAAGTCATTTTTATTATCTACATATAGCATTTAGATATAACTTCCTATCTCATAGACTTTTCCTCACCAGTCCCTACGGAATATATTTGAAATTTCATTTTTCCATGAAGTTTGTCATAGCTTCTTCAGGATCAGAAGAATGACCATCATTCCCACCTGGACATACAGGTAGTCCTCGGCTTACGACCACAATTGAGCCCCCTAAATTCCTGTTGTTAAGCGAGACATTTGTTAAGTGAGATTTGCCCTATTTTATGACCTTTCTTATCACAGTTGCTAAGTGAATCGCTGCAGCTGTTAAATTAGTAACACAATTGTTAAGTGAATCTGGCTTCCCCATTGGCTTTGCTTGTCAGAAAGTCACAAAAGATGATCACGTGACCCTTGGGATCTTGCAACCATCGTAAATATGAACCAGTTGCCAAGTATCTAAATTTTGATCACGTGACCATCAGGATGTTGCAACTGTCGTACATGTGAAAAACTGTCATAAGTCACATTTTTCATTGTGACCCCATTGCAGCTTTGAACAGTCACTAAATGAACTGTAGTAAATCGAGGATTACCTGTACTAATTTTTGCTGAGCTTTTATTTTTCCCTTTGTGTTTCCCTCAGATTCCAATATGGTTGAAATAGGAAAGCCCGGGTTTCAGATATTTTAAGGCTTTAAAGATCTTCAACAGGGCTGTGGAAATTCTCTGGAAGCAGCTCTTTCTGGATGGTTAAAGCAGTGAAGTCTTTTTCCAAAGTCACACAACTGTTTCAGGGGCTCTCCCGTGCTGTGTCAATACGCATAGCCACTTCACTTTGCCTCCAAATGCCTCGGCTTCTTTTCCTCCTATTTTCTCATTTTTCACATGGGTCATGAGCGATGGCAATCAAATTGCTCAGACTGTTTTTTCTCAACGAAGGAAAGGACCACTGTGACAAAGATTGAGGGACATTGCCGTAGACAGAGCACTTGAGAACGTAGTGTGAGGATCAATTCTGCACTTGCAAAAAAGATGGATGGGAAGACATTTTTAAAAAGGAACAAACAAACGCAGAGAAGTGGAATGAAATACTAACACTGATTATTGCAAGTTAGCAGACCAAAGAGCTCTTTTTTAAAATCATTTTATTTTCACAACAGTCCCGCATTGATGCTATCCATTCTTTCTGAAACATTAGTAGTAGTAGCAGCAGCAGCAGCATTACTGTAATATTACTACTATAGTAATAGTAGTATTTTTAATTGTTGTCATCTTCATCATTTCTTCCTCTTCCTCTTTTTCTCTTTTCTATTGGACAAAAAGTTTGCAGATTCTATGAGAGCAGCTGATTCCGCTGTTCCATGTAGTCAATTAAGATTAAATGTACTTCAATAATTCTTTAAAGTCCAATATAGTATTGAAACTGTAAATTATCTTGTTGGGTTAGATTTATCATTCATCTAGTTCAATTCACTTTTATATATTGGCCAGCTATGGAAACCCACAAGCTCAACTACAACATTTTGCAGCCCAGCTAGCATAAATGTCGTAGCTCAGTCATATCCAGAAGACCATAGGTTGGGTTTATTCCTGTGTTAGAATATTAATTTATTTTCATCCACTCTCTCAGTAGGATTATTGCCATATTAAAAATTATAATTCCATAATCCACATAGTACCTTTCCTTGATTTTCTCTTCTTCCAATAATATTCTCTTTTACCAACCTTAAATTAGTACATTTCTTAGTATTTTGATAAAAATTGAATATAAATATTTTTTTAGTATTTATACAAGTAACGACAACATCAATATAAGGCTTCTTTCCTAATTAAACATCTTAGTTATCTTGTCATAGATCCTGTTTTCAAAGTTCTTATTTAGATTTGTTTTCCCCTCAATGTGCAAGACATTCTTATCCATTAAGATTTTCTCAGAGTTAATTACACATAAGTATCTAAGTCTTTTTCCTCATACAAGCCATCTCAACAGTTTTACATTTCTCATATCTTAAAAAGAAACAAAGAAAGAAAGAAAGAAAGAAAGAAAGACACACACACACACACACACACACAGAGAGAGAGAGAGAGAGAGAGAGAGAGAGAGAGAGAGAGAGAGAGAGAGAGAGAGAGAGAGAGAGAGAGAAAGGAAGAAGATACTATACTATACTGCTTGAAAGATATATCCCTCTTAAACTAAAATACATTTATATCATTACACTTAAGTATCTAGAACATTTCCCTCATATTAACCATCCCAACATTTTTATATTTTTCATATCATAAAAAATACTGTTACTTGAAGAGCCCATCCCTCTTAAACTAAAATTAATTTATATCCAGAATTTTTCTATTTCTTTCACCATGTTCAAACAAGTGTTTAATCTTTAGATGTTCCATCTGATAAATCCCATCCTCTAATTTTTTGATTCTACAGTATCATTTTTTGTCTCTCAAGTTCTCCTGGCAGCTCTATAATCCATTTTATTGAATCTTTTTTCTTGTCCTCAGAGTTATTTTCCAATCTTGTTGTTCTTCCAAAGTTACTAGATAACCAATGTCTCAAGCTCAATTTTTCCACATGTCCTCATTTACCAGAAAAGAGCAATTCAAGGTATGAACACACTGCCATCACACTGGCTTCAAGAATCAAAAGCAGAAGAAATACACCCCTTTATATTTTATAGATGTTTTATATATGTATAAAGCAAATATAAAAGAGTGGAATTTACCTTGGCAAATCAAGGCAAGACAATCCAATTGAGAGCTGTGGAACTGATACTGCCTTTTCAGTGTTGAATGAAGAAAATATAGTATATGACTTCCAAAGTATCAGCATCTCTAATTATACTCATACTCATGAAAGCTGATTATGCTTTTCATTCTACTCCTAATCAGGCAGCTGAAAGAGCAGTTGGTCCAGATCTAAACCAGGGGTCTTCAAACTTGGCCCTTTTATGACTTTTGGACTTCAACTCCCAGAATTCCTCAGCCAGGCACGCTGGCTGAGGAATTCTGGGAGTTGAAGTCCACAAGTCATAAAAGGGCCAAGTTTGAAGACCCCTGATCTAAACCCATCACCATCCCCTGAACAATGACAATTTGGCTGGAAACCAACACCTGCACCTGCATCTTTTCAATAAGCAAAGAAAGACATGCAGGAAGTCCCACAATGCACATTAGTGGCTTCCATGAGCACAGATCAGTTTGGATGACTGGGACTGAGTTTTAGATCCTAGACAGAACTGCGAGTTGAAGTCCACATATATTCAAAAAGTCAAGGTGGAGAAACACTGTCCTAGAGAGTGACACCAACCTAGCAACTGAACCAAAAGTTTCTTTTTCTATAATGGAAGACTTTGTACCTATTCAAGAGGCAGCTTAATTCAGTTCGCTTTGGAAGAGTTTCAATTGCCTTAGAGGCCAACAGGAACTGTCTACCTGCTTGTTGTACCACAGGTATTCTGCAGAACACTGCTGGCTCATACTTAAGTGGTATTTGTAAATGACCAGTTGTCTACAATGAATATAAATCCTTCCATTGCCCAGGGCTGAAGAAGCTTCTTGGATGAGAAGCGAAATGTCTTCAAAGAAAAACAAGAAAGTCCAGTTGCCTCCTGAAAAAAAAGCACCTTTGGTTCATCTGGGAGCAAAGTTGATTTGACTGACTGCATCATCTGTGATTATCATGTGCATCTATTGAGACAGGACGTAAGCCTGGGTTACTCTGATCCCTAAGACCTTGATCCTCAGATCTCACTGGATCTTAAATCTACCTTTAAAAGCAGCCCCACAGAAAGTGTACTGCAGTAGCTTAGCCTGAGAGTGATCAGGCCAAGGCATAACCACCAGTGATCAGATCTGCTTTCCTTGTGGCCCATTCAATGCTCCCAGGTGAGCGATAGGGAGAGAAAAAGCCATTATCTGGATAAGTCTCAGGAGCTCAAGCTTTCTACTTTTACTGAGCTAGTCCCTCCTGTTTGCTAGGCTGTTTTAATTGTTTGCACTTGGCTTCCAAACTTTTCAGACCTCTCTTACCCCAAAGCCCAGAAACAGACTCACAGATCTTCCCCAAATCCATTTCCAATCCTCCTTCCAGTTAAAGAAACACGCATTACAAAATGCAGACCAGGTATCTGGGATTTTCTTTTTCAAAACAATTTGAAGGCTGGCTAGTCACAACGCAAGGCTGGGTCCTTTCCCGCTCTCTCGCTGTGGTGTTTTTTTTTCCCCTCTCAACTTCATCAGCTTCTGAACTTGCTGTCCTAAAGATGCCAGTGTGCCAATGTTTCAGAAAACAGATTAAGACTCCTAAAAGGAGCATTATCATTTATTCATGAAGCGCTTTAACAGGAGAATTTTGCAGAGTAAATAAGGGAACAAAGCAATTGTATAAATGTGTGTGAGCACATGAGCGTATTTATTATCTCCTGCGGGTTGCCTATTGGCTGCCTACGACAAACAAGATGGGGTTTGATTTCAGATGTATGGTATTAACACTGAATCTCCAGCTAAATATTAGTTTGTGAGTACTTTACTAGGGATAGGGCAAATAAACAAAATACACAGATCAGGGAATCGCAGATTAACAGAGTCCTCCTGAAAATGCCAGCTTTGCAGAGGCTCAGGAGGAACACTATAATATTGGAGGCAAAGATAGCAATCCTGCTGCTCCCGGGTATTCTGTCTCAGCGTTTTTATGGCACCTTTCCTTTGGCCTATGGATGCCTCCTTATCTCTGTTTACACAGCTTTTGTCAATCATCACATTTAAAGCAATCAAATTATTCTTGTTTATTTGATGTCATCTGACTTGTTGAAATTTCCTTTCGTTCCACTCAATTGTGCTGTTGATCTCTCCATTCTGTGCCTGGATTCTCTCTGTCATTTAAACTTTAAAAATGTCTTTGAAACTGGGAAAATGAATTGCTCGCCTTTCATATCCTCTGGCAGCCAGCATGCTTACATATTTCTATTCTGGGCTAAGATTGATTCAGGGTTTCCTTGGGCTCTCAGAAGGTTTCTTATGATCCCTGCCTGGTACCTATTATTCCTCCTGGTTCACAGGTGGGAATCCTCTGGATCTTTGCTGGAACTATCCTGTTCTTCTTTCTAAAAGTAGCCAATCCACTAGTTGTGTGCCACTTTTGAGTCCAGAGGTTGTAATGATCAAAGAAAATCTTTGAAAGGTGCCATTATAAAGTCTCAAGTCAAGTCCAATAATTTGGTCAGAAGAGGGGGTCAACATATTCTCTAAAGCACTGAAGGCAGAACAAGAAGCAATGGATGGAAATTAATCAAGGAGAGAACTAAGGAGAAATTTCCTGACAGTGAGAACAATTAATCAGTGGAACAGCTTGCCTCCAGAAGTTGTGGGTGCTCCAACACTGGAGGTTTTTAAGAAGATATTGGACAGCCATTTGTCTGAAATAGTATAGCGTTTCCTGCTTGAGCAGTTGTCGGAATGGAAGATCTTCAATGTCCTTTCCAACTCTGTTATTCTGATATTATTCTGATATTTTGAAACCCAATTATTACTTGGGGCAGAGCAGAACCATATGGGACATGTTTTGGGGAAAGCCTGATTTAAGATGCCATGATTCCTATGCTAACAGCATGGGAGAAACGCATGGGTAGGTTGTTTGATGTACCTCAATAAGTCTCATATATCCATCAGCCTTCACTATCATTTAAGATTTTTTTTTTTTTTTTTTCATAATTTATATTTCCCTTAGGATATTGCCATTTATGCTTTCCAATTTCATGGCGCTTCATTCTCCCTTTTATTTGACTAATGTTGGCTTCTCTGATCTCTTCTTCTCCCTATCTCCACATTATCAATCCATTAGTATACCAGTCCATGTGCTAAGTGGTGATTATGCTGACCAGGCTATTTTCTCTTCACAATACATATAGTAGTTTCTTGATGTGTATTTAATCTATGATTGAAAAACACAGCCTGGAATTGGGCTGGCAGACTTCAAAATTAGAAGTATTCACTGAAGTTGCCTTATGTAACTCTGCTGCGCAAACCAAACTTCTGGGAAGGATCCTTTGTTCTAGCAGGCATCCTTTCATACACACACAACAGGAGTTTGTGCTTTGATATCAAGGGAGACCCTATGCAGTCACATAGAGTCCCATTGTGACTTTTTTGTTAGAGGTTCACTTCTTGCTTTACTGCAAATTAGTACTGGATATTTCTTATTTATATTGTACAATAATTTACTGCAGGTAGTCCTCAGCTGACAACCACAACTGAGCCCAAAATTTCTGTTGCTAA
>NW_015390819.1:21890-26983 GCF_001527695.2 Protobothrops mucrosquamatus | reverse complement strand
ACAATAGAGAAGAATATATATATATCCAAGAAGTACGACTCCCCAACACATTCTTAAATTACATTTCATTCTGTGGATTTTTATGGCAGTCAAATGTTATGCTTCACTGTACATACCATGTAAGGATTTAAAGCAGCTTAAAAAGATCTTTCATTATAGATATCACACACAAGGACCCGTCCATTGTATGCGTAAGTAGCTGCATATTATTTAAATTCTCAGTGGTGGCTTAGGAGAGACCGAGGCCACACAGCAGCCACAGGTGAATTTTGCCACAATAGGATTTAGGATGTTCTCTTGCATTCGTTAATAGTATTGCAAGGGAGATGGGAAGAATGTAATCCAGTGTGGTGCTGTGAATGAAATATTAGGCTGGGGAGATTTGGGCTCAAATTGCCACCCAGCTATATAACATTGGGCAAACAATTAACACTCATTTTCATTTATTTCATGTTACTCTACAAAAGGGAGTGGGTGCAGTACGGTACACCCACGTAACACCAATTCTCCATGAGTTGCAGTGGGCTTCCAGGTGTAATTCAAGGTGCTGGTTGTCACCATTAAAGGTGGCATGGGGCAAGTTGTGAGACCTGATGGTTTCTACTCATCCCACCACTAAACCTGGCAGGGTGGGCATGCTCCACATCCCCTCAGCAAAACAGTGTCACTTGGTGAGGACTTGGAGGCATACTTTCTGGGTCATCGTGCCTTATAGAACAGTCTCCACCTGGGAATGTGGATGGCCCCAACTGTAGGAGATGACCAGGCTGAGCCCGACTAAGGGGTCAAACGCATTATCAATCATGAGTCCCTTGGTGCCCCAAAAGAGATCTAAGTTCAGCTCACCTTGAATTCCTTTCTATTCTGAACTCCCGCTAATTTCCCTTGACCGTTAGTAGTTCAAATTCTTGTAGAGAGGTTAAGCTTACAATAAATCTTTATATGTATTTGAGCTGCCTGGTTCTCCTGATTTACCTGGTGCTGACATCAAACCTGTTGATCTTCAAGAAAGTAGTAAAAACCTGCAGGCAGAGAAGCCAGAATGCTGGCGGTATGGCTGGTCTATGCGTTACAGTTTTCTTGGGGCCTCAACATTGTTTCTTTTTTAAAAAAAAACAGTTTTCTAATATATTTATTTGTATTCTTGTTCGTCATCCAGAGCCCCTTTTGCTACATGGGTAGTTATAAAAATTTGTTTAATTAATAAACATATTTTCTCAATTTCATCCTTGCTAAATACTTAGAAAGATACAATCCAGTACAGTTGATTATATAATCCCAATAAGGCCACTTGTGAATAGAAAAATGCTATGACCTTATGGAAACCCAAATATTTTGTTTGTACCAAATATCTGCTGAAAGACTGTCACATATCCTCAGCCATCTCAAGTAGGAGATTGTTTGTATATGGATAGAAAGCAAATGACAAAGCTTTCAGTGACATTCTTATAAAGCATCTTGCAATTAGTGTCCATAAGTTACAGAAGCATTTCAAAATCATTTCCCCTTAACCAAGAAAGAGTCCAGAAATGGGGCCCAGGATGTTGGCTGCGAAGAAAGAAATAATGACAGTGAAAACCAAGTGAAAATTTTCACATTACAGCAATTGCTGTAATGAATCAGCATTGGCCTACCATAGAGACCACTAACACCAGCTGTAACTGCATCATTGTTCAAGATTATTCCCAGGCCTTCCAAAATGAGAATGTGAGAAGTACCTGTTAGAAAGACCAAGAGACCACCTGGTTTGGAATCCTGTTTCTGTGGTGGCTGTTTAAGTGCCTCTGGGAAGCCTTCGTGCTATATTAGAAATATTAGGTCAATAATTACACAGCAAATAAGTAGAAAATCTGAACAATGGATGATGCCCCACCCCCACCCCCCCACCCCACCCCAGAATAACAAAGCTCAAGAGGAACAGAAGATTGGGCATGCCTCAGCATGTTCATTTTCTCCTGTTTGTCAAAAATATTAAGGACATGCTTTCACTGACAAAGCAACTTTTCCCTTTTTTGTGTTCTGTTAAGACATAATATATATGTGTGTGTGTGTGTGTGTGTATATATATATATATAATTCTTTGTTAGCAATCTAAAAAAATGTATGTATGTATGTATGTGTGTGTGTGTGTGTGTGTAATTCTACGTGGGAGAAAACCCGAATAACTAAAGTCCTACATACAAACACCCGCGAAAACCTCAGAAAACATATATATATATATATATATATATACCCTCATAGACATACATTCCAAACTAGCAATTCAGTCATAGTTGCTTGTCTTCCAGCTTGCCCTTAGCAAAAGGTGCAATTAGCAAAACAAATATAAGGGCTACTTGTTGTTTAGTCACTAAGTCATGCCCTACTCTTTGTGACCCCATGGACTGCAGCATGCCAAGCCCACCTGTCCTCCACTGTCTCCTGGAGTTTGCTCAAATTCATGTTCATTATGCTAATGACACTATTTTACTATCTCATCCTCTGCCATCCACTTCTCTTTTGCCTTCCATCTTTCCCAACATCGGGCTCTTTTCCAAGGAGTCCTCTCTTCTCATTAGGTGGCCAAAGTATTTGAGCTTCAGCTTCAGTATCTGTCCTTCCAAAGAACGGTGTGGGTTGATTTTGTTTAGGATTGACTGATTAGATCTCCAAGGGACTCTCAAGAGCCTTTTCCAACACCACAATTTGAAAGCATCAAAACCTTCAGTGTGCAGCCTTTCTTATGGTCCAACTCTCACAGCCATACATTACTACTGGGGAAACCATAGCTCTGACTAAATGGACCTTTGTCGGCAAGATGACGTGTCTGCTGTCTAGGTTTGCCATAGATTTCCTCCCAAGGAGCAAGTGTCTTTTAATTTCATGGTTGTAGTTACCATCTGCTGTGATCTTGTAGCCCAAGAAAATAAAATCTGTCACTGATTCCATTTCTTCCCCTTTTATTTGCCAGGAAGTGACATGATCCTATGATCTTAGTTTTTTTAATGTTGAGTTTTAAGCCAAATAAGGGCTACTAGGGAGATAAAATGAATATTTCACTACACAACAATATAATACAAACATCTATAGCCACTTCACTTGTTCTATTCATTTCTCCCAGAATTAGGGTCATTCTATGACTTTGTTTGGCAAGATGTCAACTAGAAGAAAGTAGTATGAAGCTCATACAGTGGACTATATTTTCCTTTACACTGTCTTTATCTTGCAGGATCCAATCTGGGTCAGTCACTGGGACCAGAAATCTTCCAAGCTTTTGGACTTATGCTGGAGCTTGTGTTCCTCAGAGAACTTCTCTCCTACCAGGATGTTTGCTTCATGATTTGTGTCCTGGTTAGGTTGTTCTGATCTATGTTGTACTTTTCTTCTAGTTTTCTATTATTACTTCATATGCTAAGTGGGGGAGGGAGGGATGTAAATAGGGACAGTACGTCAAAGGAGACCATGATCTCATCAGGACCCACATTTAAGCTCTGTAGTTGTGTCAAAAACTGTGTGGATGATATGACCATGCTGTTCATGGGTGGGGTGAGGAAGCTTAAACGTTGTGCAGGCTGTTTAGTTAGGTTGTAGGTAGGGGTATCTTGTAGCACTACAATAGTTCTGAAAGGGATTCCTATTTTGTGTATCTTGGGGAGTCCATAAAATCTCACCAGGGCAGTATCTGTTCCTCTCATTTTCCACCATTCCTTTTCCTTTATACAGGTTTTTTTTCTTTGAGCTGGCTGAGATAAGCATTTAATTGTGTGACCATCCTTCTCGTCTCTGATCCCTTTGTTGGTCTCTATGCTGAGGAATCATTGAGCAAGGTGAACGCCTTCATTTCTTAATCTGTGCAGTTCATCACCATCTTTTTTTTTATCTTCCAAGACTGCATTAACATGCTTGTGAAGCGGCCTTTGACACCTACACGTTCTGTAGGATGTTATGTACAGTATTCAGACTTGGGTTTTTTATGCAAGAAAGTATAATTCCATCTTTGGTTTTACCAAGAGTCGATGTGAAGATGCACATGGTCCATCCCTACTGAGAAATTCATTAATGGAGGACAACCTGTTCTTCAAGGGAAGCTGAGTTCAAGGAAATAGCAGGGTCAGTTTCTAAAATACTACAGATCATAAAGAAAACTGTTTGAAAGCCCATTACAATGCATTGTATTCTACTCAGTAGGAGTTTCCAATATTCATTTCATATTACCATTTTCTCCAATTTAGATCTTAAATACAACAGATTGTATTTAAGGAAATCAAAATGATTTCCTTGGAAATATCCACCTAAGGCAATGTCTCCTTAAATCCCTGAGTCTGACAGTCATGAGTTGTTACTTGAAACAACAGCTATAAAATGTCCTCCCTTGATTTTTGAATAGAGAGAAGGATTGACCAGCTGTGTATATAAAGAACCTCAAACATATTAGCAGCAAATATTCTATAATTCTACTGATCCACTGAGAATTGACAGTATGTAAAATATCAATATATTTGATACCTATCTGACCCTCTGGAGGAGAATCTACCTATGCAGTGATCTTCAGAAAGTATAAATATATTGTGTGTGCAAAACACACTCCTCTTATCAAAGTTTCTCTCCGTTGTCAGTTTGATGCTTTTCCTAGTTAATTGGCCAAAGAGCATTGTAGACGCACTTCTGTAAAGCACAAGCTTTATGATTTAGACCAGAGTTACAAACTGTCTTTGCTCTCCCCCTATTATGCCTAATGAAGAGTGTGCCAGGCCACTTGCTAGTTAGACAGCAAAGCTACCGTGCTGCTTGAATGAAGCAAAATGCCCTTGGACACAGTGTGGAAGGAGCAAATATTTGCCAAATGGGTGAAATTAATGCAAAGGAAACGGACAAGAACCTCTCGGAATCATCCTTGAAAATACCTGCACTGTGTAATGCAGAGCAGAAGGCCAAACAGAGCAAAATCTACTCTGCCTAATACCGGTAACATAAGCCAGTCACTTTATGCATATGTCTGTGTCTTTTCTGGAAAATGCAGGGAGATAATTTTATTCATTTATTTGTCACGCATGTCTAAAAGGAAACTATTTCCCCACGGAAATTTTCCTGTTCAAGCTATTGTATCCAAGAGA
>NW_015390819.1:5200-21580 GCF_001527695.2 Protobothrops mucrosquamatus | reverse complement strand
CTCCTCCCAAATTCCAAAAATCATTTTCTTTCATCCCAGCCTGTTCTTGTTCTTGTTGTTCCACCTTTCAGCATTTTTCCAGTGATTTTTGGTTTTAAAAACATTTTACTGAATTACTGTTTTGTGTTTGAATAGTTTTTAATGCATTGCAAATTGCAAATTGCTTTTAATGAATTGTGTCCTGTCTGAGGATTTTTTTTAAAAAAATGATGAAAATGTGCAGGACAAAAAGATATAAATATATATCTATAAAGAGAACATAGAAGAGCAACAAAGATGATCAGGGGACTGGAGACTAAAACATATAAGGAATGGTTGCTGGAATTGGGTATGTCTAGTTTAATGAAGAGAAGGACGAGGGGGGACATGATAGCAGTGTTCCAATATCTCAGGGACTGCCACAAAGAAGAGGGAGTCAAGCTATTCTCCAAAGCACCTGAAGGCAGGACAAGAAGCAACGGATGGAAACTAACCAAAGAGAGAAGCAACCTAGAACTAAGGAGAAACTTCCTGACAGAACAATTAATCAGTGGAACAACCTGCCTCCAGAAACTGTGAATGCTCCAACACTGGACGTTTTTAAGAAGAGACTGGACAGCCATTTGTCTGAAATGGTATAAGGTTTCCTGTCTGAGCAGGTTGGTCTAGAAGACCTCCAAGGTCATTATTGTTGTTGTTGTTGTTGTTGTGGATTTTTTTTTAAGGAGGAGGAGGAGGAGGAGGAGCTCCCCTTAAAAAGTTGCTATTGAGCAGTCATCTTGAATATGCTGTACTGAACTTTTTAAAGGAATGGGAAGATTGTATATGTCAGCAGCAAAGAAATAAATCCAGCAGGGAGGTATAAAATATAACAGAGGAGGATGGAAGGGGGTACCCAAGAGTTTAGCCACTGGATTCATGATGATATCTTCCATTTCTCCTTGCTTCATAACAGGAAGCATAAATGATACTTTCATAGGACAATTGGTTTGCATTTTACAATGACAGAAAGAACCTTCGCTCAATCCCTTTCCCCACCCTGATGCGACTTCCATCTCATATTCTCCCTCTTTCCAAACACAAACCCCACTGCACCTTCTCCTGTACAAATACAGCTTGTGTGGAGCGCTGGTGACATGTTGTGGTTAGGATAGCTAATCACAGGTGTTCTGGGGTTGCCTTTAGACGCTCAGCTCCTGAGCTGCCTGAAATTGCGAGCACTGCACTGGGAGCCAGGCAAGAGGGCTCAGGGAATCAGAAGTAATGACAAATATCCCAAAGGCACAGAAGTCTTTTTGTGCTTATCAGAAGGCAAATTACTTGGGAAAGGCTAAGAGGCCTGGAGCTGAGACAAACAAAATTGGGTTGGTATTTGCAAAGTTCTGTCCTAAGGTCACTCAGAAAGGGTAGAAATTGGCAAAGTTGCAGAAGGAAGCAGGTTGGGGCATTGTCCACTTTTAAAAGACATTTCTTCCGTTCACCATTCACCACTATATTGGCTTTGGTTTGAAATTCAGATTGGAGTGTACATTTCAATCAGAATAGAGCTGGAAGGGACCTTGGAGGTCTTCTAGTCCAACCCCTGCTCAAGCAGGAGACCCTATACCATTTCAGACAGTGGCTCTCTAATCTTTTCTTAAAAACCTCCAGCGATGAAGCACCCACAATGTCTGAAGGCAAGCTGTTCCACTGGTTAATTGTCCTCACCATTAGGAAGTTTCTCCTTAGTTCTAAGTTGCTTCTCTCCTTGATTAGTTCTCATCCATTGTTTCTTGTCTTGCCTTCTGTGCTTTGGGAAATGAGTTGACCCCTCTTCTTTGTGGCAGCCCCTCAAATACTGGAATACTGCTATCATGTCACCCCTAGTCCTTCTTTTTTCAATTCCTGCAACCATTCTTCATATGTTTTTGTCTCCAGGCCCTTAATCATCTTGTCGCTCTTCTTTGCACTTTTTCCAAAATCTCAACATCTTTTTTGTAATGTGGTGACCAAAACTGGATGCATATTCCAGGTGTGGTCTTACTAAGGATTTATAAAGCAGTACTAATACTTCATGTGATTTTGATTCTATGCCTCTATTTATGCAACCAAGGATTGTATTATTTTTTTTGGCTGCTGCCACACACTGCTGCATATTTAAATGATCATCTGCAAGGACTCCAAGGACCCTCTCACAGTTACTGTTTTTGAGCCAGGTTTTGCCTAATCTGTACTTGTATCTTTGGTTTTTCCTGCTACATGTAAAATCTTGCTTTTCTCCACATTAAATTTCATGTTGTTGGATAGGGCCAGTGGTGGGATTCAGCCAGTTCGCAACGGTTCAGTAGAACCAGTAGCTAATTTTTTGTTGACTTCGGCAAATAGCCTGATGCCCTAGCCCTTTTACGCAAGGCCCAGAACGGATACCGGAAGTGCATGGACACCACTTCCAGAAGTCAATTCTGAGCTGGGGAAGCTTCCCAGGTGCAGAATTGCCTTCCGGAAGTGGCATCCACGCATTGCTGGTGGGCCATTCTGGGCCTGGGAGGCCTCCCCAGCTCAGAACGGATTTCCAGAAGTGGCGTCCACACCGAAAACTGGTTGTTCAGGTATCTGAATCCCACTACTGGATTCCCACCATTGTTCAAGTCTGTCAAGATCTTTTTGGATTCTGAGCTTGTCTTCTGGTGTATTTACTATTCCTGCCAGCTTAGTGTCATCTGCAGATTTCATGAATTGCCCTTCTATTCCCTCATCTAAGTCATTTATGAAGATATTGAAGAGTACTGGGCCTAAGATGGAACTTTGTAGTATTCCACTGCTTACTTCCCGCCATGTAAATGTAGTACTATTAAGGATGACTAGTTGAGTAGGGTTTGTCAGCCAGTTACAAATCCATCAGGTGGTGATGCTGTCTATCCCACATTTTTCTAATTTACCAAGAAGTAGGTTCTGATCTACTTTGTTGAATGCCTTGCTGAAGTCTAAGCATATTATGTCCACAACATTTCGCTGGTCTACTAATTTAGTTACTTTGTAAATAAATGAAATAAGATTGGTTTGGCATGACCTGTTTTTAACAAATCCATGCTGGCTACTACTTATATCTTTACTTGTTTCTAGATGTTCACAGATCTGTTTTTTTAATTATTATTTTTTTCAGTATTTTCCTAGGTATTAATGTCAGGCTGGCTCTTCTATAGCTTTTTTTTCCTTTTTCCAATCCTTCCACTCTTTTTTAATCCTCCGATAGTTCCTCAGTGCTTCAGAATTTTTTTAAGATATGGCACAATGGTTCTAAGATAACATCTTAGATAACATCCTTCCAAATTCTGGGATATTATTCTGGTGATTTATATTCATCAAGATCAGACAGGTATTCTCTTACCATTTTCTTGCTATTCTTCCATAAGAATCATAAATTTTCTTCCATAAGGTCATAGTGAGAATCTAGTGGTATAAACCAGAGGTTCCTAAACTTTTTGCCATCATTCCTTCCTTTAATGTAATCTTAATATACACATCTCCCCTAAAAATCTAATGACCCAAATGAAGACAAATGAATAATGAAAACAATACAATGACACTTGGATAAAGGTGAATTTAACAATGTAGGACTAAAATGTTCTTCAGATCTCCCTTAGTCTCTGTCTATACCTCCCCAAAGTAGGGACACCTCACAGTTTGGGAAACCCTGATATAAATAGACTTATACCACCATGAGCATCTAAACAAACATGGATTAATGATAGATAGAAAAAGGATCGCTAGACAGTTGCTCATATTTGTCTATTGCAATAACAACAAAAATCTTAGGATATGTTAGAGACAAACTACATTTTCATGATTATGTGTGCCATAAAAGCTAGTAGCAATGGTGAACAATGGCTTTTGGGGTCTCAGAATTCACCCCCAGCGACCTTGAAATCAGGAGAGTTTGTAGCATGAAATAAATACGTAAGTAAATGAATACTTGCCATTGTAAATGATTTCTCAAGTCCAACAAGACTCACTGGAATGTACTCTGTGTTTTTCTTCCTCTTAAATATATTAGCAGGTCTTAAAAAAATTCCCCAGATCTTTGAGGCTAGCCCAGGCACGCTAGCTGAGGAATTCTGGGAGTTGAAATCCACAAGTCATAAAAGGGGCAAGTTTGAAGACCCCTGAGCTAGACTAAGGTCGCCTTTTTACATTAGATATGTTTGCAAATAAATAAAGCGCCAGGGATATAAACAGGCAAAGAGAACATTTGGGCCGCTGTATATTTTGTCAAGAGATCTAAATGGTAAAAGCAGGTCTGTTTGTTTGTTTGTATCCCACCTTTTAATAAATATAAATAACTCAAGGCAGTGAAGATACCTAATCTTCCTCCTCTTATTTTCCTCACAACAACAACCCTGTGAGGTGGGTTGGGCCAAGAGTGAGTAACTGGCCCAAGGTTACTCAGCTGGCTTTCAAACCTAAGGCAGGACTAGAACTCACAGTCTCCTGAAACCTAGCCTGGTGCCTAAAATAGGTTTTATTAAAATACATGGGTTGAAAGCAAATGGGAAATTGTTCATCTGACTTTCAGCTTATTTTTTTAAAGACAGGTTGGTATACAGCAGTGTTTCTCAACCTTGACAATTTTAAGGCATGTGGACTTCAACTCCCAGAATTCCACAGCCAGCAATGCTGGCTGTGGAATTCTGGGAATTGAAGTCCACATGCCTTAAAATTGTCAAGGTTGAGAAACACTGGTATACAGTAACTCCAGATGTTCTATGACACCAACTGAAGGATTTCATAGGCATTAGAATTAATGTTGCCCAATTAGTTAAATGCTTTCAGTAATTACTACTTGGGTTAGGACATATAACCAAATCGAGATTTTTTTAAATAATTCTGCCTCTGAGCTTAGGGGTTGTTTTTGTTTGGTGGGTTTGTTTTGTTGTGTTGTGTTGTGTTGTGTTTTTGTTTTTGTTTTTGTTTTGTTTTTTGTGGGCCAGCAGTAGATTGCCATCGCTGGAAGAGTTATAGTCTCCTGAACACTTAAGGCATGGCTTGAAGGTGTCTGATGAACTGATTCTGTCAAGAAAGGTTTGTATAATCTTCTGGGCTTGTTAGGAAAAAGGAGGAAAATCTAAATGCATTTTGACATTTGTTTTTCAAACGTTATCTGTCAATTCTGCAAGGAATGGAATCATAAATTTCCAAAGCTTCTCTGTGGCTAGCTAAGGTATCAGTAGCAATATGTAACTCATACACATGATTTAGTTTGAAAGTCAAATGTCTAAAAATACAAGGAAATTTCACAACTGCGCACGCATGCACAAAAATTAAAGTATTTTTCAACCATGGGAATAGGAGACAAGTGATGCCCAACAAACTTATCTTAGAAATAGAGACAGATCCAAAGAGGTCATATGTTTTTGGCACTGAAAGTAATGTATGGCACACAGGTGAAGATACATAGACTATTGTACTACAGGTAGTCCTCAACTTACGACTATAACTGAGCCCAAAATTTCTGTTGCTAGGTGAAAATTATGTTAAGTGAGTTTTGCCCCATTTTACAACCTTTCTTGCCACAGTTGTTGAGTGAGTCACTGGAGTTGTTAGGTTAATAACACGGTTGTTAAGTGAATCTGGCTTCCCCATTGACTTTGCTGGTCAGAAGGTCACAAAAGGTGACCACCCGCGATCCTGGGACACTGCAAAACCGTCATAAATATGGTTGGCAAGCATCCAAATTTGACTGCGTGGCCATGAGAATGCTGCAACGGTCATAAGCATGAAAAATGGTCATAATTCATTTTTTTCCAGTGGCATTGTAACACTGAACTCTCACTACGTGAACTGTTGTAAGTTGAGGGCTACTTGTATAACTGTGTATAGTATAGCTAGAAATATTAACTGTTTTATTTTCCTTGAGGAATCAGGATTTGAGACTATTCCATCTTCCTCCACCCTCCTTTACTTTTATTCATTCTCCAGCCCTCTTTAGGGGCTATACCAGGCGTAGGCAACCTTGGCTCTTTTATGACTCATGGACTTCAACTCCCAGAATTCCTGAGCCAGCATGGCTCAGCTTGGAAACCTCTCCCTTTTCCCTCAGCATGGCTGGCTCAGGAATTCTGGGAGTTAACGTCCACGAGTGCCAAGGTTGCCTACCCCTGGACTATACAAAAGGTCTATTGATAAAAACCGCATGTCCTCAAAGACCTCCCCATGAAAAGGACAGCAGCCGGTTTCTTTCTTACTCCAAGTCACCAATGCACCATGCAGCTTGTAACTGTTCCTTCAATTTCCATGTAGACAGTAAGAATGGCTGCCAAGGAGGGCTTTGTGTGTGTGTGTGTACATCATATGCATAAACTCAAGCAATAAAAGGGTAGCCCTGAATTACAGATGTTCTGGCTTTCTTCAAAGACTCACTGGAAAATGTCCATTCTGCTCTGTGGACATTTATTATATATGGTCTGGCATATGCAGGATCTAGGGGATGATCACAATAGCAGAATGGATGTCAAGGTTCCGGTAAACGAAACCAAACAAATCAGAACTCTGAGGCTAGAGATTTCCTCAAAGAACGTATTTACTGGTTACATAGTATCGGCACGGTTAAAAGTGAAACCAAGTCAGAAATTCCCTCCACAGAGTTACAGTATTACAAAGTCAAACTTCCCACCCCAGGAGCTATGCAATCGGCTACGTTCCCCAATAGAACAATTTGGCAGGCTTTCTAACAAAACGCCCAACCACCCGAGCTAACTGATAGAATGACCTTGGTTCCCACGGGAGCCAGAATTGTTTAGATTAGCAAAAATCCTCTGTATCGCCTCCCATCCTATGGCAACCTAGAATGAGCAAGATGACCTCAACCAGCTTCATTGTAGAATTGACAGTGGAGCTACACAGCACTGTCTTACTTCTGGCATGTCTTCCCGAGATGAAATGCCGACGTATTATACTGCAAACATGTATAGGTAGTCCTCAACTTACAACAGTCCATTCAGTGACCTTTCAAAGTTACAAGGGCACTGAAAAAAAGTGATTTATGACCATTTTTCACCCTTACGGCTATGCAGTATTGCCACAGTCACATGATCAAAATTCAGATGCTTGGCAACTGGCTCATATTCATGACGGTTGCCGTGTCCCGGTGTCCCGGTGTCCCTTCACCTTTTGAAGTTTTCTGATCCACAAAGTCAATGGGGAAAAAAAATTCACTTAACCACCATGTTACTAACTTAACAGCTGCAGTGATTCACTGAACAACTGTGGCTAAAATGGGGCAAAACTCTCTTAACAAATGTCTCACTTAGCAGCAGAAATTTTGGGATCAGTTGTGGTCATAAGTTGAGGACTACCTATACATACGTATCCAAGGATAGTTTACTTTGAAGCCTCCTCTAAATAGACTTCTTGCGCTATTTGTGAGCAAATATATTAATATTATTGAAGGTCAAGGATTTTTTTTTCTATAAATAGTGGATTTATCTCACTACAGAAAGAAAAAGAACCTACATTATTGGGTTTACTTAGCTCTCTATTTTCACACTGGCCCAGACCAGGTTGTTGCTATCAAGCAAATTGCTATCCATTTACATTTAATTTGCTCAGTACAATTTCTGCCATTGCAATCTCGTTCAGTCAAACTCACTCCAAGGTGATCTGACCGAGAAGCTTCCAGCAGTCACATTAGATTCCTATTTCCCATCTGTGCTTGTCATTTTAACCATATGCAACAAGCCCTGTTATTAAATAAAAAAATATAACTGTATTGTTTGGGACACATTTTGGAAGGTTATATCTTTGCATTGCCAATGTTAAAGAAAGCCTGACCTCCCAAGTCTGCTGTGTATTAGATTAGCTGCTTTGATTTGTACATAGAATCTGCATAAACTCATGAGACATTGTACTGCAGGATTACAACAAAACTGCTGATGAGATATAATGTAATATAAAGAAATGCCATGTGAATCAAATAGGGATGTAGTGGAGACACTGGCTTTTCCAAATAATTTGAAATCACACATAGGGCGTTGAAGCGGTTTAATTTCAGATGATTATAATATTTCCAAAACAGGAGGACCAAAATTCATTTGTAAATCACCTAACCAAACACCAGCCTGCACGTCAAATCCATGAAGCGGTGAAAATGGCAGGTCAATTAAGGGAAACAATGAATGAACCCTGAACCCAGAATAGCAGAGCATGGACCTCTGTGAAAAGTTGGAGTGAGATTTATTTCTTAGTAATCGAATTTAATTTAATTTAAGGCCCCTTCCAACTCTGTTATTCTGTTAGTCAATATGTTTCAGTCTATTTTAGGAACACTGGGGAAGTATTTTCTTCCACAATCTCAGAGAAAATCAAATGTGAAAGACATGCACAGTATTCATACCAGGAAGTTACTGACGAGGTATCTGTGGAATCAAAGTCAAGCAAAGAGAATATTTGCAGCTCAAGGTTGAACTGTGGGGTCCTTGTGCTCTCTGAGTTTGGTTGTTTTTCTTGCAGAAGTTTCACTTTCATAGCATCTTCCAGATGTGCACCGATGATGTTCTCAGTTGAGTAATGAAATGTCTGCAAAAAAAAAAAAACCCAACCAGACTCAGAGAGCACCAAGGACCCCAAAGTCAGTTAGTTGTCGTGGATGGAATGAGCCCGTCTTTCAAGCATTAGTTCTTGCTTCCATGGGAGGGAAACTTTGGCTGATTTGTTTCTACTAGCAGACAAAGTATACCAGTATACCAAAGTATGTGAGCATAAATATGCATACTGATTTCAGAGTTACATATTGAAGAAGAGTTTGTATATCAGCTTTCCCCAACAATGGTACCTTCCAACTGTATGGGCTTCAACTCCCAGAATTTTCAACAATGGCTGGGGAATTCTGAAAGTTGAAATTTACACATCTGGAAGTTCTCCAGGTTGGGGAAAGGACTTGCGTACTGTGAAGGTTCTTTACTCCCAAAATTTACTTTTTCTCTTCTTTACTCATCTTGAAACTAGTGTCTTCTTGTTTTCCTTCTTTTTCCCCAGCACTATTTTTTTCCTTTAAGTTCTGAATGTGGTTACGTAATATTCCAAAAGTAAATATACAATACATTATTGTTGTTGTTGTTATTTGCTTTTCAACTCCCCGTCTTCTAAAAAAACTCAGTGCAGTGTACAGTGATGGGAGAGATCAATCTATGAAGTTTGAGGATAGGGTTGAGCAAACATTCAAATTAGATCTCTCTGTTCAAGTTTGCTCTCAGGTCTTCTATTCCATAACTCCTTTTCTATTCAAAACAAATATTTAATATTTTCCATAGAAATTCTGGGATTTTTTTTCCTCTTTCTGGCAGCTGGCATTCTGGTCATGTCAGGAGTTCAATATACAATAATAGCATCAACAGAACAATAATTTCTATGCAGTAAATTCCTTTTATTGCGGTGAATTCTTAACGGCTGTTAACTCAAATGTCCATGTTGTATCACTATTATGAATACTGTTGGATTTCAACTAGAATAGCTTTATACAGAATACAGAATAACAGAGTTGGAAGGGACCTTGGAGGTCTTCTAGTCCAACCCCCTGCTCAAGCAGAAAACCCTATACCATTTCAGACAAATGGTTGTCCAGTCTCTTCTTAAAAACTTCCAGCTTTGATAATTTAGCTCTGGTACAATCAACAGAAACAGGTTCAGATATTATCAGTTGTTCTGCAAGTTTTGCAAACTACCTGAATGGTTTGTAGTTGGAGAAATTCAACTTTAGATGAATCGCTGGAGACCTGCCAACTCTTTATAAAGTTTCTCTTTTGCAAAGTTATATGCACAGTAAACAAATGTTAGCAAACTTTACCAGTCTGTGGTGACCTATCCTGCTGAGTTATACCCAGAGTTTTATGAGACATCAGAAAGAAACTACAATGAGAAATGTAAAGAGCTCCAAGAAAGGTGTGGTGGAAAAAGCTAAGTACACAGCAACACCTGGAAAAGATCCAAAAAGGTGTTTATTAAAGTTAGCAAGTTACAATGAATTGTGCAGTTGTTAAAGTGAAGGGAGTCGTCAACAAAGTCAGTACAGGTTTACAGAGATTGAAGATGAATACGCAATCCACTTGATCATTGACAGACAATTGTTTTACAACCGATAAGTTGTACAGTTAATGGTACATAAGAATCTGGGCATCCCTGTGTCCAGAAAAACAAAATTTCATAATGTTGGGCACTTAGCCTTTGAGAGTAGATTGCCAAACAAGTTGTTCTAACTTTTTGATCTGGCATCCCACTTAAAATGGGAAGAATTGTAAACATACTTTTTATTAGCATCCTTGAGATTGCTTAGTTTATGGAGGCATAGTTTGCAAATCAAAGGACGTCCAACAAATGTTGCAACTCCACAAGAACATACTGTACATCATGTGGCATGAAAACAAAGAAGAATATTTATCAGTTAAGCTACTGTGGCTAGTAATATTGACTTTTAATGTAAATGGGGAACTAAAAATAGAGATATTCAGGAACCATTGATGATCTAGGCATGAGCATGAAGGAGGTATTTCAAACAATAAGAATTCCCTCCATAAAGGAGCCAAGAGGATTTCCATAGCTGACAATATTTCTTTTCATATTCAAAACAAGAGAGTGAGCCATATGAGAAATCAGAAAGAGAGAGAAGGGAATTTCCTTCAGAAGCAAAAAGCAGCTATTCTGTGTGATTATTGATACATAATCTATCAAACTGGATACCTGATGCTAAGTTTGACAGGGAAGCAGACGATACACCCTCCCCAAGAGGGACTGGCAAGCCCGTGGGTGTCATCACTCTCTTTTATGTAGGAAATCAGGAATTCAAAAAAAATTACTGAGAGAGAGGGGGGAGAGAGATGAGAGAGAGAGAGAGAGAGAGAGAGAGAGAGAGAGAGAGAGAGAGAGAGAGAGAGAGAGAGTTACCTGCACTGCGCTGCTGTCTTCCCTTCTTCACCAGACTGGTTCTAGTTAAGTCTGGCTCAATCAACTTATGTTTAGGGGAAAAAAGAATATTTATATCAGCTGTAAAGATTTATTATGAGAGAGTGGAGGAAGATTGATTCCATGGGCTGTGCCCTGCATTTTGCCAGTAGTTTTAGTGGAGGGTATAAATAGAGTTGCTCAATTGGTAGGTCAACAAGGAAGGAAGAATTTCACAGATTATACATGAAACTGCGAGGCAGAAACAGAAACACCCAGGTTCCTACTACTTGAAAACAAACACGTGAGCAACTTTTCTGTAATTCAAAAGTGGGCAAAGTTTATTGCAGCTTTTTACAGTTCAACAAATCTGAGGACTGTTCCTCTTCCAAACACTTCAAGAGATAAAGAAAGCCTTTATTCATATTTGTTTCTCCAGATGGCAAAAAGGGCTGGAGCACTTTAACAATCGTCAGCATTTTAACTGGCACCAGACATCTATGCATGCTATAGCACAGTGATGGTGAACCTTTTAGAGACCGAATACCCAAACTGCAACCCAAAACCCACTTATGTATTGTCAGGTGCCAGGTGGCGTGGCCCATTGGCTGGGTGTGGCCCATTGGTTGGGCGTGGCTGCAGTGGTAACAGCAGACTGGGTGGGACTAAAAAGTTCAATCAATCAGTTCCAATTTTGAGATATCTTTTTTTTCCCGCGAGAAGTTGAAATTGATTGATTGATTGAACCTTTTTTTTGCACATGGCGGCGGAGGCATAAAGCGAAAAGGTTTTATAATACCCAGCTGAAAGCCTAGGACTGGGGCGATGGCACACATGCCCACAGAGAGGGCTCTGCATGCCACCTGTGGCACGCATGCCATAGGTTCGCCACCACGGTTATAGCACCTTACAAACCTGGACTAAACATTTCTTCCAGTTTTTTTCCCCCAGAAAACAAACAGAAGCAAATGCAGGAAACTGAAACAGAACTGGGCGCTATTTTAACATCTTTCTGATTATCTACTCTTGTCAAGGTGTTACCATCTCTGGCCGTCTTGAGGAAGAGTTATGGCCACCATATTCATCCAATCAGATAAAGCACATACTGTGTGGATGAGACACCCTAAGTTTCATTCAGTGGCTTTGTCCTCTCAACCTTCCTTACGGCATCAAGAATAACAGAAAGTCCATTTGTATTATTTTGTATTTTTACCTAATACCTGAAGCTTTTTTGGACAGCTATTACATCGCAGCCTATCTCCTTCTTCCAGAAAATTATTAAGTTTTTATTGAAGCATTTTCTGCGTAGGGTTTTTTTTTCTCTCTCTCTTTGGTAATGTACATATATAATAATAAAAAAAAATTGTTTTGTTCTTTTTATGTTATTTTAAAAGCAATAAAAAGTTTAAGTCTTTTACCCATGCTGAATGTATGAATCTGTGTGTGTGTGTGTGTGTGTGTGTGAGAGAGAGAGAGAGAGAGAGAGAGAGAGAGAGAGAGAGAGAGAGAGAGAGAGAGAGAGAGAGAGAGAGAGAGAGAGAGAGAGAATATGACATCCTGGAGATCTTTTCTGTGTAGATTGGGGGGAGGCAAATTCACAAAGCTCTATGGGCTGTAAATCCATCCTTCAATAATACTGGCTTGTGTTGTTACTTGGGTTTCACCAATCTTCCTGACCGAGATACTTCTTCCATTCTTCAGCAGCCAGGCCATTGTAAGTTTGCTGTATGTATGCCGATGAAGATTCTCAGTCATCCAGGCAGAGTCATTTGGAAGCTGAGCTGTGGCAACTGGACTTAATCTTCTTGCTGGTTTGAGATCTTTCACTGCCCATCCATTTTCAGTCTGAACAAGTAGGTTAGGGGAATCTGAGTAGGCAGAGAGTCATTGGAATGTGCCAACTCCTAAAATGTATGTCCACTGTATGCAAGCTTCTTGAGTTTGTCCACAGAAAAGACTAGCACAGGGGTGTCAAACTGCCGGCCCATAGGCCAGATGCGTCACGTGGAAGCCGCACCCACCCCATTGCTGGCAATGGCAAAACAATCCCAATACGTTGTGCAACGTCATGTGACGTCGCAAATTTGACATGTCTGGACTAGCAGGAATTAAGAGCATCTGACCTGGTCTCAGTGAAAATATGCCTGCACTCGCCACCTCTACCACTTGAGTAAACCAATTCTATTTCATCCCATACTTGGCTGGCAATCTACTAATCAGAATGATTCTTGAAATCAGTCATAAGTAGATATGTAAACTGTATCTGCAGAATGGGGCAACTATCCTGCTCCAGGCCTTGCAAGCTTTCCATTTTCAATAAGATGGCAGAACATATTTAGTTACATTTTTTGGTTCCCTCTCCAAACCTACTGAGGGCATTTTCATACATGTCACTCAAAGCAATTCTTGAGCCCATTAGTTGCTGATGGGTATGTAAAAGCTGTGTTGGCCACAGGCAGTTTGAGCCATAGCTCTGAAAACGCTCATTTGCAGCAGGCCTATGCAATCTGCAAGCTACCAGGAAGAATGTAATGCCCCAGCTACAATAGCAGCTCTCTAGGGGCCTGATAAAACTTCAATTTTCTTGCCAGCCTGGAGATGCACAACCGCGCAGAGCAAAATAGGTGAATGGAAGATTACATTTATTTTCCCAAAGGGAAAAATTGTGCCTGTCAAAGCCTTCGTTTCCTCAGGTAGTCTGTTGGGTGCTGCACAGAGTTCACAGACAGAGACAAAAGTGAGGATGGACATTTGTAAAGGCTTATCGACCTCTTACGCTGAGCCATAACATGTGATTTTGCTTAGAAAGTTATAAAAAAACAGCCAACCATGGCTTATTCAAGAAGCAATGGTTAGAACAAACATGGTTTAGTACAATGCTTAAATTCAGTATCTCTTTCCAATACTCTCCTTTGATTGGCATGTGAGCACTTTCTAGCTATTGGTATTTTTCTCTTTGGAGGTCAACAGAAGTGATAGTGAGCACAGGTTAGTTTCAAACTGCATCCTCTTTGCCATACTTCTGAGAGGCAACTGATATATAAACTTATGCCTATTTTCTGAAGTCACATACCAGTGAGAAGAGATGAACTTTACTTAATTGGCCACACAACTCCATATGTCAACTGTGAGCTTACATTTTGCAAGGAAGCACAAGATGCCACCTCCCACATCTGTAATTTTCTTTCTGCTAGGGTGCGGTGTGACTAATCAACACCCAAGCAACTGTACGATGTTTCTTTTTCAGTACGACGTACGCAAAGGGAGTATAGTCCCTGTATTCTGTGATCCCTCCATATGGAACACGAGTATCATAGACACATCATTTTGTTTGTCACAATGCAGAGTTTTTAGCAATTTAAGGTTTACTTTTGAACTGTAAATCTCAAAAATGCAAAGCTCATTTGGAACCTCACCTGGAGATGCTGACCAGCGTTCCTCAGTATCTAGCTAATTGTGTCCCTGCATGAAGAACCGCTAGGAGAAAAGCCTGTAGCTGAGTTTTTATAAAATGCAGAAGTGAACCAGTGGTAGCTCAGAGTATAAACACAGCTGCTGCTTTATTCATTTAGCTCTACAAAATCATTGCTGAAGTGCACTGTGGTCCTAACAAACAGCTGCAAGGTACGATATTTTACAAACCAAGGCAACATAAAAGGGAGCAGAGTCTAAAAAAGAAAGTTGTAAAATATGTTGACAGCCAAATAAAAGATGGTGTTGCACTGCCTGCCTAAATATCAACCTATTGCCAAATTCTGTCCTCCATTGAAAAGGGTATCTCGCATTCCTACTATAAGTTGTTTTGATGGGGTGGGAGGAAATCCCAAGGAAATGTATAGCAAAAATGAAAGTAGTTTTAATAGATGCTGCATATTCATCCTTCAATATTGACCAGGCATTTGGCATTTCAATATAGAAGAAAAGTTTTAGTCACAAAAATTGTAGTCAAATTCCCCAGTGGAATAAATAACAATGTTCAAAGTTCTCAATTCTTTCTTGAGCTAAGCAGAGATTTCTTCCCCTGCCAATTCAGATCAATTCTTCATATTCTAGTCTCATTTTTCTTTCACCTTCTCTTTCAATAAAATTGAATTATTGTGATTTTCCTATGCTTGTCTGAACTGTAAATTCAGATCATGGCCTAATTTTGATTCAACACTTTAAATCTCCTTTTTTTTACTTTAGTTTACAAATCTTGCTTTCAAGAAGATGCCTTAAATGTATTCAATTTAGGAGGCCTGTGCTCGGTTCACACTCAAATTTGATTCCAAATCACACACCTCTTCTATCTAATTTCAAGGAATTAGGCTTTTCCAGTGTAGAAATCCACTCTCTTTTTGCCAGATACATTTAATTAGCATGGAAGATGTATGTGCAGTGAAACATGCAAATCCCTTTTGTGAGATCTGCTACATAAAAAAAGAAAATCTACAAAATCTCAAAATGCCCAAATATCCTGTATTAGTCATTTTAACAAGAAGCAGCAAAACTAGCTATGGGCATTTCTCTTTGGGGAAAGAAGGTCTAATACTTAGGCCACCCACATATATTTCTTTTGTTGCATCTGGGGGGTGGCAGGAGAGATATTCTCAGCAGGTCTGCCTTAATGACCATACTGGGACAAGTTCAATTCTGGCAACATGAATAAATAGGATTACATGAGGGAGACTGTTTGGGGAAAACAGACATTGAATTTCAACTTTTCAGGTCTCAGTTCATCAAATGCATTGGGAGACCTTTATAGTCCCCTCCTGTTTATCACACAGCTGTGGTAATAATAATAATAATAATAATAATAATAATAATAATAATAATAATAATAATAACAACAACAACAACAACAACAACAACAACAACAACAACAACAACAATGGTGATTATGGTGGTGGTGGTGGTGGTGGTGGTGGTGGTGGTGGTGGTGGTGGTGGTGGTGATGGAAGGGACCTTGGAGGTCACTTAGTCCAACCCCCTGCTCAGGCAGGAAACCCTATACCATTTTAGACAAATGGTTGTTCAGTCTCTTCTTAAAAACTTCCAGTGTTGGAGCATTCACAGCTTCTGGAGCATTCACCACTGGTTAATTGTTCTAACTGTCAGGAAGTTTCTCCTTAGTTCCAGGTTGCTTCTCTCCTTGATTAGTTTTCATCCGCTGCTTCTTGTCCTGCCTTCAGGCGCTTTGGAGAATAGCCTGACTCCCTCTTCTTTGTGGCAGCCCCTGAGATATTGGAACACTGCTGTCATGTCCCCCCTCATCCATCTCTTCATGAAACTAGACATACCCAATTCCAACAACCGTTCCTTATATGTTTTAGCCTCCAGTCCCCTAATCATCTTTGTTGCTCTTCTCTGCACTCTTTCTAAAGTCTCAACATCTTTTTTACATCGTGGTGACCAAAACTGGATGCAGTATTTCATGCAGTTAAGTGTAGTATTTCATAGAAAAATGTTAATTTCCCAAGCAACAAAGGCTTTCTTTTTATCCTTTAAAGATAT
>NW_015390819.1:0-3828 GCF_001527695.2 Protobothrops mucrosquamatus | reverse complement strand
AGTCATAAAAGAGCCAAGGTTGACTACCCCTGTACCTAATCAATGTAGTTTTGGTCTCTATCATCCATTGTTGTTACCTGATGAACTTGGGGTCACTACTTCAATGGCCTCACTCTCCAATTATGGCAGCACAACTCTCCAAGTATTTTCTCTGTTTGTATGAGCTTATGATAATTTCCAAAGAAGCTGCCTCTTTGCTCAAAATATTTCACCAATCTTCAGTGACCACTTCACTAAATGAGCTAATTAAATGATGTTTCAGGGAGTTTTGTTTTAAAAAAGCCATTTCATCTAATCCTTTTCAAAGTGAAGATGATTTTCCCTAAGGAAGTGTGAACAGCTTCTAGGGGATTTGTTAAGTCTTGTGGCCTGTAAAGAGGTTCTCTATAAGCAAGTTTTGTTATCATTTGGCAAGGCTTGGACACAATTTTGTTCTTCTTTAACTAAAAGAATAAACTATATTGCTATACCTGCAGGGAAGGTGCATCAAATGTACACTTTAAGGGGAGAGGCTCTATTATTGTAACTCTTCTAATTTAATCTGTTTTATCCTAAAGAAATAATACAGTGCAGTTTGCTAACCATGCCAAAACTGCCCTGTGTCTAGGACACCATTGGCATCAATCAAAATACTTCCAGAATGGATCTGGGGCACCTTGATTTCTGGGAGAAGGAGCTACTTATAACTCTGATAATATGTTAAATCACATGGTAGTGCTAAAGTTGCCCTAGTCAAAGCATAAAGTCTTTGCATTTATGATTTAAGAATAGAGTTACAATAGAGTAACTGGGTAAACCTCATTCTTATTTATATGGTGTTCAATGGACTTATTTCTTTGTAGGCGGAGTTTAGGCTGTAGGCCTAATTATGTTTACTAGACAGAGTAAGTTCTGAAAACAAGAAGCTGTTGATTGAGCACGGATATCTTCCCAGTTCAAATGGCTCAGCCCCTACTTCCAACTTGTGTCTTCTTTTGAAAATGATGTGAGGGTGTTTCTTTTCCTTTATTCTCTTTGATCTGGCACTAAATAACACTGTCTTCCCTTCATTGTCACCCAGTGTGCAGAGAGGTTTCTAGATACTAAACAAGTTCTTCCTTCATCTTTCTGATCTGGCTAGAAATTAATACATTATTACACCAGTAAATAAGAATTTTGTTTTTCAGGAATTTATCTAATCTCTTTGGTTGCTTCTCTCTTTGGTTAGTTTCCATCCGTTGCTTCTTATCCTGCCTTCAGATGCTTTGGAGAATAGCTTGACTCCCTCTTCTTTATGGCAGCTCCTGAGATATTGGAACACTGCTATCATAGTTATAATTATTGTGTGGTAACGAATTCTTCAGCTACCACCCGAAACTATAGGTGAACAAGTGAGAATCATTACTTATTAATGCATTACCAACACTTATTTCTTTTTCGAGAAAAGCAAGGAATGCATTATTGAAATCTTTCTAAAGTTTTTTTTTTTTAAAAAAATCCATTTTGTCCACTAGATGGTGATCAGAAAAATATTTCCAACTATGTTCAACAGAATACTTTCAGCTTTTTTCCTTGTAGTGAGAATGCTAGATATATTTCTGTCACACAAATTGTTATAATTGTATTGCAGGATAAGGACATGTCATCTCCAAGAAACATACTTAAAGTGAATTTGAACCGAAACAAGAAGCCAGTTCGTGACCTATTTCACCAAATTGTTCAGCACCAATTTAGGAGTTTGCTCCATTTTGCAGTTCCCCAGCAAAATTTATGCAGCAATTGTCAAATCCTTCCATTGTGACTTTGCCCTCTGATGTTGTAGACAAAATGGGTTAAGCACTGCCAGTATTTACCTGTCATCATTCCTGTGCACAGATCTCAAGAGAGGCTGCCTGGAGACAAAACAAAACAAAAAAGTATAGTCTATTTGGTTCACTTCCATATATTTGCTTACCCAGATCTTTACAAAATGGCTACTTTCAATAGGCAATTATAACAATAACAACAATAACAACAACTTTATTGTCACTTTGAATGTACACCAATCAGCATACATCAAAATGAAATTTCGTTGCATATAGCTCTCAAAGGGTCACCACCTCCGATATACACTCCTTGTTCGTGGCCAGCTCAAGTTACAGATCTTCCATTTTAGTCTCTAGGGAGCGAATGATGGCAAACAGGATAGATGGAAATGGAGCTCTATGTGGATTAGCCCTCAAATTAGCTTGATTAGCCCTCAAATTAGCTTGTTTAGCCCTCAAATTAGCTTATCACTGTGTGTAACTCCTGGATTTCCTTTCCCTCTGAATTATTTTTATCTTAATTCCCCACCCAAACAGGAATGGGTGGATAGCCTTTTTCCTAACCTAGTTTTGTCTTTTTTATATCAGTCAGGGCTACTTCACCAAAGACATATTTCAGATAAGGAATTCCCCCTCCCTGTAACTCAGTAAATTGCTGAAGATTGATATTACCTTTTTGTGTATTTTCACTGGGAAGCTCTTTGTGGCTGAGGCTTTTTGCCACAACTTAAACAGCAAGAGAAGTAGAGGAATTGGTCCTTAGGAACCAAATCCCTTCAGACTTCCTTTGTAATAGTGATTTTTAATATTTTAAGTAAATTGGAATAATGTTAGCGATAGCCAACATGTTCGCAATGTGCTAATATATTAATTAATATATTCTGCAACAAAAATGAAACCTTGGATTTTGGGGCAATTTCACATGGCCTCTTTAAGCTGCTTAACTGTAGATATCGGCTAGAAATAAGCCATTTGAAGAAATTAATGCCTGGATTTCAAGCTCTGCCAATAATACTGACCAAATGTTCTCTTCAGGCATAGTTACCGGTTAGCTTACCATTTGTGGATTCTCCTTGGTCTTGGTCCTTCCCTCCCATGTGAGGAAAGCAAACATTTCTAGATGGGTCTTTAAGGATGTATGGTTTCCACTGATAGACCTTTTGTAAGAGCCCAGCTCTGTGGGCTTCCCTTCGTGTTTGACACCTTCCCATTGGGCATGTCCACTGGTAATGGAGAAAAGACCATCACAGTTCACCCAGAAGGAGAAACTGAAAGAAATCTTGCCAAATTAACCTTTTTTTAAGTCCCTAGGAAGTGGGGGAGGGAGAGAAATAGAGAGAAAATATAGCCATTTTATCATTCTTCCTCTCATCCCCACTAGACAGAAAACTGGAAGAATCATTGTCAATTTCACCTTTTGGAAGGAAGGAAGGAAGGAAGGAAGGAAGGAAGGAAGGAAGGAAGGAAGAAAGAAAGAAAGAAAGAAAGAAAGAAAGAAAGAAAGAAAGAAAGAAAGAAAGAAAGAAAGAAAGAAAGAAAGAAAGAAAGAAAGAAAAAACATAGTTTTATCTAACTTCCTATCACTTGGATCAGAGGGGGAACTTCAACTGGTATTTTTTTAAAAAGGAGGGGAAAACCCAGCCTTTCATCAGTCCAGAAGCCCTGGATAAATTGACCATAGAGGGCAACAATTGATGACCAGAGGGAAGGGTCATTCCACCTCAGCACACAGTAGCCAGTCAGAGCAGAGATATTTACCTACTAGGAAATGAAGGGCACCAGACAGACCATACAGCAGGCCCTGTGCTGGTGGAACTACCTTATATGTGGCACACGCAAAGACAGGTGGAGCTTGTCTTTGCAATGAGCTGGGAGCAGGTCAAGGATAGCATTGTGGATTTCTCTCTTTGTAACGTGGTTAGTGGGCCTTCCTTGCACCAGGGAAGCAGGTCATGCAGATGAAAGCATGTTCTGCTTGTTTCAGAACAAGTTGGTGCAATCAAGAAAGGCAGATGTTCCAAGCCCCTTAACAGAAAACTGCTAC
>NW_015390818.1:29820-32888 GCF_001527695.2 Protobothrops mucrosquamatus | reverse complement strand
GTCAGGAAGTTTCTCCTTAGTTCTAGGTTGCTTCTCTCCTTGATTAGTTTCCATCCGTTGCTTCTTGTCCTGCCTTCAGGCGCTTTGGAAAATAGCTTGACTCCCTCTTCTTTGTGGCAGCCCCTGAGATATTGGAACACTGCTATCATGTCCCCCCTTGTCCTTCTCTTCATTAAACTAGACATACCCAATTCCAGCAACAGGTCCTTTTATGTTTTAGCCTCCAGTCCCCTAATCATCTTTGTTGCTTTTCTCTGTACTCTTTCTGTCGCAACATCTTTTTTACATCATGGTGACCAAAACTGGATGCAGTATTCCAAGTGTGGCCTTACCAAGGCATTGTAAAGTGGTATTAACACTTCACGTGATCTTGATTCTATCCCTCTGTTAATGCAGGCTACACTGCGTTGGCTTTTTTGGCAGCTGCAGCACACTGCTGGCTCATATTTAAATGATTGTTTAAATGATTTATTAGAGTTTTCTCATGGAGATTATAAAATAAAATCAAGAGAAAATTTGATAACAGAAGAATATTCTTGTCAATGGTTTTATTATATCTAATTAACCGAAAGGTTTTAAATGGATAAAATATTTTATGGTTTTTAACAAAGTTAAGACTGAATTTGAAATAAAATGATGTATTAATGATGAGCATGTTTATTTATTTAATATATATATATAGCTGCCCATTTCAGTCAGTGACTCTTGGCATCTTTCAGTTTAAAAAATATGCAATTAAACAATAAAAACTTTTTAAAACAATAGAAAACTAAATGAAAAAAAATATCCAAAATAAATATGCACAACAGCTGAGATACTTGGCTAGTTAACAATGAATCCAGCAAATGGGGCACTTAGCACACTCAGCACTCCAGTCTTGGGAACACAGCCAGGTTTTTAGGGCCTTACAAAAGACTAACAGGATTGGGACCATTCTAATTTCTGAGGGGAGGATATTACACAGAGAAGAGGCTACTACAAAAAAGGCCCACCTTTTAGTCCCTGCCAGCAGACACTCTAGCTAAGCTGGCTCAGGAATTCTGGGAGTTGAAGTCCACGAGTCATAAAAGAGCCAAGGTTGACTACCCTTGCTCTAGCTGATGGGATCGGCAGCATGCCCAATTTGCTAGAGTGAGTTGGACAAGTAGAGACTCTTAGAAAAAGGTGGTTCCAAGCCAGTTTTAACTTTATTGCTAAAATTATAAATTTTTGTTGAAATATGAGTCAGACGAAGAACAAGAGAAAGAATATATGATAAAATGGGCTAAATGTTTTGGCTATAATATGCAAATGGAGCAATGGAGATACATGTGATTGAAAGGGTTGAAATTTGCATTATGTTCTAGCCTTAAGGGGGATTTTTATAAAATGATGTATCCTTGTTATTTCTCACCAAACAAATTGTCTAGAAATTTATAAAGATATTTTTTAATATTTTTTGAAAATGTGAACAAAATGAAGGGACATTTTATCATGTTTGATGGACATATAGAAAGCGCAAAATATTTTGGATGCAAATACATGGATTAATTCAGAAGATCTTAAAGGTTGAAGTGCAACTGAAACCAAAGGCTTTTCTTTTGAGACTTCTGGATAAGCCACTACAAAAAAGTCACGTAACTTTGTTTTTATTTTTATATATGACAATTGCAGCAAGATTATTGTATGCTCAAAAGTGGAAAAGTTCGACACTGACTACATCAGAAGAATGGTTGGTGAAGATAATGGAATTTGTGCAGATGGTTAAATTAGCCTCTTTGATTAGAGAAACAGCAATATCTACATTTATGGCTGAGCAGAAATCTCTTATATGGCGAACAAGGAAAAGGAGAAAAAAAAAGAAAGAAAATTTGGCTGATAAATTAAACAGAATGAAAAAAATACCCAACAGGCTTAGTGCAGAAATCCAGTAAAAACCAAATATTTTTTTCTTAGCATTCCCCAATTGCTAAACAGCAACTATGCTAATCAGTTCTACCCTTGAATTGTTTTTCAAATTAATATTTCAAGACAGGAGTGGGAACAATATCGAGCAACTTCCCAAAAGATATAAGGTCCCATTCTGTCTTGACGATGCTCCCCTTTTCCTCTATATTGCTTTCTTCATCTAATATAAATTCATTTTTGCATTGCCAAGTAGTGTGACCTGTTGTCATCACTATTCCAGTGCAATAGTTGTGTGTTGAGGAAATATCATAGGAGAAATGGCTGGTTTCTAGTTTAAGCCTCTTTAACATAATGTGGAGGACTGAGTGTGGAACATCTCACTTTGGATATTGCACTAAGGGTATTAGCTGGCTACAATGAGATTTGTGCCTGCTTAAAAGAACAAAGTCTATTTTAGGACTCAGAGAGGGGGTACTTTGACTATAAGAATATCTTAATTCTAATGATTGTGGATCAAACTGTATTTTTACATTGAGCAGCTATGCAGCTTCACAGAAGCAAATATGCAGAATGTCATCTCGATTGTGGCTTTAGCATGGAAATAGGCAGTGCTTTTTTTCTTAAAAAAAAAAAAAGGTGCTGGAACTCACACATGTCATACAACCCGCCTTGCCTACCCTACAAGGTTCCATCCAAAAAAGGTGCTGGAACTCCGTTCTGGGCGTTCTATGAGAAAAAAAGCCCTGGAAATAGGGGACTTTAAATTTTTATTTGTGGTTGAAGTCCTAGCTTCCCAGGCCAAAAAATCTCTGTCTTATGCCAAATTTTGTTGAAATAATGAATCTATAGAACAAAGGGAATTGTAACTGATAAATGTAGTTCAGTTTCTGGGTGAAAAAATAATCTTAGAAATACAATGTTTAATGTGACTCTGTGTTCACTCATACACATACACTTATGAAGTCAGTATGAATAGGTTCAACAGAAAGCTGTTTGGAAGAGAATGTCTTTCAGAAATAATCCCAGATTAAATTCTAGATTGGTAAATTGACCATGACCTTAAGGAAAGAATAGACCAAAATGTGAAGATAGGTAACTCCAGTTTTTTTCTTTTTAAATAAAATATCAGAAACAGTGTCCAAACTCATGGGTTTTCCTAGACATCTCATGAAATTATTGCC
>NW_015390818.1:3390-28702 GCF_001527695.2 Protobothrops mucrosquamatus | reverse complement strand
TACACAACTATGCTATGCTGCTTCTCTACAAAGAAAACTTTGGTAAAAGGTCTTTGTAATGCTTACACTGGGGCACAACAAGGCATTGGTCTACAACCTACATGGAAAGCTAATCTGCAGTCTCATCCAATGTGGATGCACAGGAGTGAGCTACAATTGTGAAGCTGAACTTTAGAAGATTTAAGCCTTTGAAGTGTCTCGTTGGCCTGTTTGCAAGCACAAAAAACAGAGGAAACAATCTGGGAAGGAAGGAGGGAGAATAGAATAGAATAGAATAGAATAGAATAGAATAGAATTATTTGGCCAAGCATGATTAGACACACAAGGAATTTGTTTCCAGTGCAGAAGCTCTCAGTGTATATGCAAAGCAGCATAATAATAATCCCAATAAGAGGGGCTAGTAAGGAAGATAAGGATAATAATAATAATGTTTACAGCCATACAACATGGATAAATGTACATAGACATTAGAGAGTACTGTGAGAATTAGGTGTTCAGCAGACCGAGTGATGGCATGAGGGAAGAAACTGTCCCTGTGCCTAATTGTTTTGGTATGCAATGCTCTACAGCGCCTTTCCAAGAGAAGGAGTTGAAAGAGTTTATGTTCAAGATGTGAGGGTCTGTAGGTATTTTCTCAGCCTTTCTTCTGACCTGCACTATACTTCTTCTATGGAAGGCAAGATGGTTGCAATTATTTTTTCCTGCTGTCCTAATTATCCATTGGAGTTTGTACCTGTACCCAGAGTCTGTACATTGGAATCTGTACTTGACTGTTTGGTTTCTATACTAAGCCAGACAGTTATAGAAGTACAAATGACAGACTCAATAATTCCTCTATAAAACTGTATCAACTGCTCCTGGAGCAGCCTGAACTTTCTGAGTTGATGCAGGAAGAACATTTTTTGCTGTGCTTTTTAAATAATGGTTCTAATGTTAGGTGTCCATTTCAAATTCTGGGAACTATAAAACCCCCACACCTGAAGGATTCTACTGCTGATACTGTGCTGTCGAATATAGTAAGAGATGGTAGAATAGAAGGGCTCCTCCTAAAATCCATTTTCACCTGTACAATTTTTACATGTTCAATTCCAGATTGGTCTGGCTATGCCACAGACTTATCACCATCTTGAGTGAGACCAATGACTGTTGTATCATCTGTTTTGTTTATTCCTAAAAAAAATAAACCTGAACAGAATCAGCCTGACAAACCTGACTGATTTCATTTGTTTTCTGCCTTCATGGCTGGTCTACCATGTGCTGGTCTCCAGAGTATTTCTTGATTGCTTGTTCTTTAACTCTTGATGGTTGATCCTAAAAGGCTTGTTTCTTATCATACATGTTATAGCTAGTTGACAACATTTCAGAGCAGTGTCTATATCATTCCAAGTGGCTGATTTTGTTACTGTTTTGTGTAAAAACAATCCTGATTCCTGGCATTGCCACTTGGATTTGGAAGGATCCTGCCTGAAAAGCTGGAGAATTATTGTCTTTAGTGTAGGCTACTTTGAAAAACTAATGTTAGATAGAAGATAAAAGAAAGTACAAACTATTCCACTGGAGTAAACATATTCTTTTTATCCTCATATGCTAGCTTTGATTAAAACACACACACACACACACACACACACACACACATATATAATAAAACTAGAAACACGGATCACTGAGACTAAAAAATTATTAAAACTGAGCTTTCATCAGTTCCTGCTGATGTCATCAGAGTGTAAACCAGGAATGGGAGGCACATTCTTATAGTCTCTGTGAGGCTAACAGTTTAGCTAATGAGTGTGTTACAGGTCTATTCAGCCCCTGCCCTCCTGCAATCAATTGCATCAATCTTATTTCCATCGGGCTGGTTGACGTCTGTTTAAGTTTTGGCGCTCTGCCTCTCTCCACTCGCTCCACCCGCCGGGAGCGTTCATCTTGCCGTGCACCATTGTCTCACCGCTCGAGTGACTCTTCTGCATGCAATGCTGCCATTTTGGCTGGTCGCTCCTCCACCGTCCTGGTAGCGCTGTCCACGTTGGTCAAGTGCCCTCTCCTGATGTTCATGGCTGCGGTCTGCCTCCTCATCACCTTGTCACCAATATATATATATTATTCATGGGAGTTTAGCATTTTAGTATTTTCAAAACTATTCATTGATTATTAAAATCAAATATTAGATTGGCAAAGAGATCAATATAATAATAAAAATAATCATAGTTTGAAAGTTCTAAACTTATTGACTTATTTTATTAAACCTCTGATATCCCAGCAAACTATGTATTGATTTTTATACATCCATGCATATGCCCATAGTTTAAGTTTCCATTCCACTAATGAAGGAATTAAATGTGATTTCCATAAAATGCATAATGTATTCTGGTGGCAGTAATACATAAAACCAACTCAAAGTATTTAGTAAGTAGATAAGGTTTAGTATTACCTAACAGAACAATAACTGGTATAAATGATAAATAATTATTTAGTAGTAAATAGATGTAGTAGATTCTCTTCCAAAATGGCTAAGCTCTATGACATTGCCACAAAATATGGTAAGAATTTCCCAATGAACTTTAAGGCAACTTTCTTCAGAGAAGAGCCATATTACAATACATGTGAAAGTTTCTAGATTCAATCTTTTTTGTTGGTCTGCTTATTATAAATAATAAATAGAAAAAATAATTGGACTTGATCAGCTACTGAACAGCCTATAGTTCGGCAGCCTGTAGGCTTATAGTTCAGTGATGGAAATGTATGCCGAACAACTCAAATGCAGGTCCTGCCTCCTTCAGGGATGTTCAACCTTGGCAACTTTAAGACTTGTGGATTTCAACTCCCAGAATTCCTCAGCCAGCATGTATTGGTCTAAAAGTTGCCAAGGTTGGACACACCTGATTTAAGTCTTAAACAATTGAATAGACAGTTGATATAATTCAGGTTCTTAAACTACTGTCATTTTATTACCAAACTACATACTGCATGAGTGATAAATGATAATATGATAAATATTAATAGAACTGTCATGAAGGAATGCCTAATTCTTGGCTTTGAACAAGGTACCGACTTTCCATTTGATATATTTTTTTTAATGTTGGCTTTTTAGTCCATTTTTAGTGGACGTTTGTAGGGCCATTTTTCGTTTTTTTCCCAGTCCTTTGAGCATATAAATCCTATGAATATGAGCAGTCATATGTGAACTCACAAAATAATAAATACTGGAGTACAAAAAGATTTAAGAAAATAAATGAGCTTTCAGTGATAATAGACCTATTGTGTTTTGTTATTTTAAATGCATTACCAACAGAGGCTATTAGTGCCTTAGGACGCATCCTTTAGGCAGACAAATGTTGAATTTTGATATTTACCATGACATCTATAAAATAAATTAATTGTTTTCTTTCACGTACACATAAAATTGAATTAGCATTATAACAATGAAATATTAGTCCTTTAGAATCATTTAAGCGATGATTCCAAAAAGGTAGTAGATCATAGTATACATGGTGGAACTATGAAAAAAATGTAAGTGTATGCGTGAATGTACATGTGTAGAAACCTCCAGCTGATTTCGAAAGGAGAAGTCTTCTTGCAATTAATCTTTGGTGTTTGATTTACAAATAACACTNTTATAACAATGAAATATTAGTCCTTTAGAATCATTTAAGCGATGATTCCAAAAAGGTAGTAGATCATAGTATACATGGTGGAACTATGAAAAAAATGTAAGTGTATGCGTGAATGTACATGTGTAGAAACCTCCAGCTGATTTCGAAAGGAGAAGTCTTCTTGCAATTAATCTTTGGTGTTTGATTTACAAATAACACTTCTATGTTATTCTAATTGGTCATTTGTCCAACTTCTACTGCAAAGGTTTTGGTCAGCAGCAGAATGCAACTCTGCATGCTTAAATAAGAGTGCCCATTGTCTCCCCTTCAAAGTGAATTGTTACTTCTTTGACACCAACAGATGGTTCCAAGTGGCTAGCATCTGCAGAGCTTAGTAACAGAATGACAACATTGGTAATGATTGATTTTGGCAACAGATGGCTTATAGACAGATTTCTGTGTAAACTGACAATGGTACATTTGAAATGAAGGCTCCAGTGAACCTGCACATTATTTCTAGGATTACAGCATTGCTCGGATGTTGAAAAATTAGGTTATGCTTTAATGCCTTGTATAATGTCTGAGATGAAAGGTTAAGAATGATTGATTTCATAATTATCAGTTTAACATATCTGTAGCGTTTTCATATACACATTCTCTACCTAAATTGCTGTCATGATTGTTTGAGCATTTATTAGGCAGCTAGGCACGCAGTAAAACACTTACCTTTTAAAACACACCAATTTTTGTTTCAGCTTTAAAAGCCTTGGTTAATAAAAAAAATATCTCTTGACAAAAGCTAAAATGTCAAAATGGACCATGTTAGGATGAATGACACATTGGAGACGATTTTGTAGCAGGTATTCCAAATACAATATGGGTAGTCCTTGCTTAATGACTGGTTGCCTACTGACTGTTTGAAGTTATGGCAGAATCCCAAAAACATATTTAAGATCTGTATTCAGTGGTGGGATTCAGCCAGTTCGCACCAGTTTGGTAGAACTGGTAGCTAATTTTTTGTTGACTTTGGCAAACCGGCTGAAGCCCTAGCCCTTTTTCGCAAGGCCCAGAACGGACTGCCGGAGGTATGTGGATGCCACTTCAGGAAGTCCATTCTGAGCTGGGGAGGTATTCAAAGTTTCATGTGATCACTTTTTGAGTACTTGGGAACTGGCCTACATTCCCTGCCATTTGCAGTGTCCCATGGTCATCATTCATTGGCATCCTTCAGTCTCGAGAGACTATGGTATCGTGCTCTGGAAAAAGGTCCTAAAGCAGCATCTGGTATGGCTAAAAAGGCCAATTTGAGAGTAGCAGTCCCTTCCACACTGAGGGCAGATACAAACTGTCCCCTGTCCAGCCCCCAGATTTCACTGGTTCCGGGACTGCCTCTTTGCCTCAGTCTGCCGCACAAGTGTCTCTTCGAATTGGAGAAGGCATGCTGCGTCTTTATCCTCCAGGCTGAACGATCAGAGGTCAAAGATTCCCAGCTGTTAATGTCCATTCCCAAGGCCTTTAGATTCCTCTTGCAGATATCCTTATATCGTAGCTCAGGTCTCCCTCCGGGGTGCTTTCCCTGCACTAGTTCTCCGTACAGGAGATCTTTCAGAATCCGACCATCAGCCATTCTCACAACATGCCCAAGCCAGCATAGACGTTGTTATTTCAATAATGTGCTAGAAATTCCAGCACATTCCAGAACGTTGTTATTTCAATAATGTGCTAGAAATTCCAGCACATTCTAGCACATTCAATAATGTGCTAGAAATTCCAGCACATTCCAGAACTGCGCTATTTGGGACTTTGTTATGCCAGGTGATGCTGAGAATATGTCGGAAACAACGCATATGAAAGGTGTTCAGCTTTCTCTCCTGCCATACATGAAGGGTCCAAGACTCACTGCAGTACAAGAGTCATGTGACTGCAATTTATGACATTTTTTTGCCTGAAACTGACTTTTACTTCCAGTTTACAGCAAAAAATGCCCATTGTGAACAATGGCTTTGCTTCATGACTATGGTATTCACTTAATGACCACAGCATTTGTTTTGTGATTGCCACATTCACATTCACCACAAAAAAGTTGTAAAGTTGGGTAGGTCATGCAATGACCTGCATAAGAACAAGCATGATTTATTAATGTAATTCAATTATGGTTATAAGCTGAAGACAACCTGTAGATTGAATAATTGGCTTCTTACTACAGCCCACTAACTTGGCACCCCAGTTCCATAGACATATATCAGAACATAATTGTGCAGTTTCTCCAATGAACTCATAGTCTCAGTTTCCAATGGTTGCAACTGCATTGTATACACCTCATAGGTTGGGTTACTGCTACCTAGAAGAGTTAGGATTACACATGTATATCAGTTTGCATAGGTCACCCATGACTGGCATTGATTGATTGCTTTTGCCTTATTGTTCTTCATGACTGAAAACTGTTACAAGCCATTTTTCAGTTTGTTTCTAAACCCTCTTTATTGAGGCATAATGATTTATGTGTAGTTTCCAAGGGATTAATCCATCTGATATCAGCTTGAAACTGAAACTGTAAAATACAGAAGTCAGTTCCACTGAGCGTTATTTCTCTCTTTTGTCAACCTGCACAAAATAATTACCCACTTCAAGAAAGGGAAACATTAAAATCTCAAATTCCCTAAAACCAACCACTCATATAAATATGGTTGGAAATGACAGAGGCTTTGCCCTTTGACTTCAAGGATGTATTTTTTGGAGAAGGCAATAACTGTTGCTTTGTTGCAAGATGTATTGCTTGAAAATCATTCTGGTCAGTTTTTGTTTTTGCTAAACTGCTACCATTTACAGTACAGGAGACTCCAGGACAGCAGGAAAGTTGCATAGTAAAGATGTATCAAAATGCTAAGCCTAGTTAATTTCCATAAAATACTCAATTCACAGTTTATTTTGGATCACTTTGCAACACAAACCATCTTTTCATGGATGAAAGAGAGTTTTTATAAGGACGCAGGGGCTATTACACTACAGTGTCAGGTTTTCACAGTGCTCATATTATACAGTAAAAATGTCCTGTGTCTAACACTTGCTGCAAAGGCAACTGGTTTATTCTTTTGCTCGTTTTTAAGAAATATGAAACAAATATCTTCTTTTTCTTCAACTGGATTTTTTTAAATAAGGAGTCTGATGTTTATTGGATAGAAATGATTTTAAATGCAAAGAACAAGAGATGTGAAAACTGCAAGTTTGGGACTGAAAAGAACAAATGTAATCCAGAGATTGTAGGGTCTTGGATATGTATGGAATACATGCAAATATTCTTATGTATTTCAGCCACAAATATGTTATGGTAATAAAATATACTACTCAATAGAAGTAAAAGTTAATATAATGGTACTAGATGTGGCCATAACCACAGGGTGGATATAGGAGCTTAGTCCTAAATCTCTTCAATTGCCTTTAAATTTTTATACACAAATACTATTTCAATAATTGTATGGAAGACTTGCAAACACCAAGTAACTCCATATCCCTTTTTTCATGTTCTCCCCTTGTGTTATGTTAGCTATAAATCTGACAATAGATTGAGATTGTTGTTCTCCCAGTCTGAGGTATCTGCAACACATTTTTATCTTCCCCATGAATTTTATTTCAACATTTTGGTATCGTTCAGGATGAATTAATTTTAACATACATGTAATTGCATTAAAGCTGGTAATTAACAAGGAAGGGCATATTAAAATAGGCATGAAAGTGCTTACCTGGTATATTAGAGCCTGTTAATAATGTCATAAGACAGGAATAAAATGCTAATGCCAAGGAATAGCAGCTGTGCACTTTATATTCTTTCTGGCAGCAGCGATCTGGTTTAATGCCTGTACAGCAAGAATAATTATAGCAAGTATATTACAGAAATAGTAGACTCTTTCTGTACATTAGGTAGCCAAAGATAACTATCTTTTTGGTTCTAATTGAATGAACATGTGACAGAGTCCCAATCAGGTCATGAAACTGTAGCCAACCTTTGCTGGAAAATTATTGTGCGTAATTTTCAGTTCAGCTTGCGTCCCACATAATCCCAGCCAATTCATATATATACAGATCACAGCAAGCTTACACATTGCTTAGTTCAGCCAGCAAAAAAAGTTTGTTACTTATTAATTATCAGCAAACATAATTAATGGGACAAAAAGTAAGTAAAAGTATGGGGAGAAAGAAATTAATAATAGGAAAGAATCTATTATCTGTGTGTCTGTCTGTATACCATCTATCTATCTATCTATCTATCTATCTATCTATCTATCTATCTATCTATCTATCTATCTATCTATCTATCTATCTATCTATCTATCTATCTATCCTCATCATTAGCAGCAGCAGCAGCAACAGCATAATCAATCATCTATTTATTCCTATCACAGAAGTTTCCAGAGTCATAGGAAATAAGATTATAGGTAATTAGTATGGAGACTTCCAAAAGGAGAGGTCCTTGGTCATTCCAGCTTTAATCCTATTATGCAAATAATGACAGTAGAATACATTTGGATATTAGATGATGCCTACACTATTTGTGCCCTGTAGGAAACCATTTGGTGAACAAGGGTGATGTATCCAATACCCTGATAGCAATGGAGAGATGGACAAAAATTTTCTGGCAAGCAGTTCTGATTTAATCTCAACAACAGCTTAATATATGATTTCAATTGCAAATAATAATCTGGTGATTTTCAGTTGATGGTGCCTAACAACCATCAAGGACTATGTTAAGACTATTATAATAAAGAACAAGATGAGATTATCCTTGTAACTGCAGCAAAGATCCGTAGAGTGCCATAAAATCAAAGCCAGCCTGTGACTGATATGAGGTTGAGGAAATGTGCTGCTTTTTTCTAATGATGCAGAAGCAAACTGCTGGATTGATATTGCCACATGGAACAATGTTTCTAATATAATTGTTCTCCCAAATTCATGACTATTTGGGGAAACTGCCTTTCGGTCCAACGCATGGAGACTTTCCAAGATGAATTTGACCAATGGAGTTTTAGTTTTCTAAGCACACTTTCCTGCGAATAAAATTATTGAATTCAGTGGTAATGACATTTGAATAAATATGCATGGGACTGTGCTGCTAGCTGGGCATAGTAACCCATAAGGAGTTTGATAAATGTCATAGCTTATCACTTTGTTGGGAACTGCCAAGAACCCAGGACGGGCACTGTATGGATCCCAATGCATTGTTAACAATGCCTGCTGTTATGCAACTAAACTGAAGTGTTGATTTTATTTAGCTATTTAACTCTCATACATCATTTTCAAAAGCAAAATGACTTACTCCATTAAGCTATCTTATCCATTCTTTGATTCCTTATAGTCCTAATAATAAGAAATATTTTGGGGGGACTTTTAAATCTTTAATGGACTCTTGACGCTATCTTGTTTTGCCTCATTGACTTGGATTCTCCTCTCTCCTTTGAACATTTCAGTTCATGATAGAACAGCTGCTACTTTTTCCTTTTATGTTTTCCTAATCAGTGCAGACAATGGGATTCCATATGTGAAGTCAAAGAAGATGATCTTCTTTGTTTACAGGAGTTTTATACCGCATTGCACCAGAAATAATAATTCAAAATTTAGAGCAGGTAGCACACATTGTTACCTGAGAGTCAGTGGATTATCTACTTAAATTTCAGCCAGAGTTCCATACATTTTGTCCACAGAAGACAAATGCTGTTGAATTGGAACGCAAAAAATAGTAAAGTTTATGTGACACAGATCAGGTGGGATTAAATTACAGTAGCCAGAAACCAAGGGAAATTTGTACCATAATTTTGGAGTAAAAAGCACTGGATTTCATTTGATTAAAGCCACTAACACCCATCTAAGTGGAAAACATGAGAATGCAAACTTTGTAACAGTTGACATGACTGGCAAGGAAAATAATTTTATTTCCTTCACAATGTTCAAATCAAAATAGACCAGTCTGCAAAGTGGTAAAATAATTCCGATATTGGTCTGTTGTTAAGACAACAATAAAAGAAATAAAATGTTTTAATTATGGTTTAACAATAACAATAATACAGTTGGAAGGGACCTTGTAAATCCTCTAATAATCTAACCCCCTGCTCAAGAAGGAAACCCTATACCCTTTCAGACAAATGGTTGTCCAATCTCTTCTTAAAAACGTACAGTGTTGGAGCATTCACAACTTCTGGAGGCAAATCATTCTATTGATTAATTGTTCTCACTGTCAGGAAATTTCTCCTTAGTTCTAGGTTGCTTCTCTGATTAGTTTCCATCCATTACTTCATTACATCCTGTCTTCAGGTGCTTTGGAGAATAGTTTGACCCCCTCTTCTTTGTGGCAACCCCTGAGATATTGGAACACTGCTATCATGTCATCCCCAGTGCTTCTCTTCATTAAACTAGACATACCCAATTCCAGCAACCGTTCCTTATATGTTTTAACCTCCAGTCCCCTAATCATCTTTGTTGTTCTCCTCTGTACTCTTTCTAGAGTCTCAACATCTTTTTTACATTGTGGTGACCAAAACTGGATGCAGTATTCCAAGTGTGGCCTTACCAAGGCCATGTGATCTTTATTCTATCCCTCTGTTAATGCAGCCTAGCACTGTGTTGGCTTTCTTGGCAGCTACAGCACACTGCTGTTTTATATTTAATTGATTGTCCACTAGGACTCTGAGATCCCTCTCACAGTTACTACTATTGAGCAAGGTACCACCTGTACTGTACCTGTGCATTTGGTTTTTCTTGCCTAAATGTAGAACCTTACTTTTTTCACCATTGAATTTCATTTTGTTAGATAGCACCCAATGTTCAAGTCTGTCAAGATCCTTCTGTATCTTAAGCATATCTTCTAAAGTGTTGGCTATTCCTGCCAGCTTGATGTCATCTGAAAATTAGATGAGTTCCCCATCTATCCCTCCTCCAAATCATTGATGAAGATGTTGAAGAGCACTGGGCCCAGAACAGAGCCCTGGGGTACCCCACTATACACTTCCCTCCATGTAGATGCAGTTCCATTGATGACCACATGTTGAGTACGGCCAGTCAGCCAGTTATGATTCCATCTGGTGGTGATGCTGTCTAAACCACATTTTTCTATCTTATCAAGTAGTAGGTTGTGGTCTACTTTATCAAATGCCTTACTGAAGTCCAAGTAAATTATATCCACAGCATTCCTCTGTCCATCAATTTTGTCATCTGGTCAAAGAATGCAATAAGATTTGTCTGGCATGATCTGTTTTTAACAAACCCATGGTTTAGTTTATTTAGAACTTGTGCTCCTTATTTGTAGAATATTGCTACTAAGAAAACCTGGAGTAGATTTTTTTTCTTCCAAATCATGGCTTGTTACAAGTAATACAAAACCATGAAATGCACTTCTAGACTTTATGTCTATATCAGAAAGAAAGGTTTTAGGCCAGGCCACTACTAATATTGTAGTTTTCTACTACAGAGAGCCAACTGTTTTGCATAGGGAATATTTAGCTCTGTAATGTCTTAATATTTTTAATACTTCATTCTCATCTTATTAGCTGCATGCTTTGGAGAGAATTGGATCTGAAAAGAGCAAGCTACTTGATTCCTGTCTTTATAGGGTGAAATACACCTACTTGGTTTGTAAGTATTACTTCAATGGCAGTGAATGCTTTCTCATGTATTTTTCCTATGTACAGAGAAATGTAGAAGTGTACAAAGAAGGCTACACTAGTATCTAGACTGTATTCAGGAATGAATGTGTTTTTATGTAGGCAAATATTCTATCTGGTAAGTTCCACTTTTGTAATCAGATTTAGACCTTGTTACTAATACTTTTAAGCTTTAATACTTTAGTAAGAACTGTAAGAAAATCCATCAGCCTTCTTTGCTGTTGCTCCTGCCCTCTGCAACATCTTGCCCCCCCGATGTGAGATTGGCCCTAACCCGCCTATCCTTTCGTAAGGGCATAAAGACATGACTCTGCCAGTTGGCTTGGGTCGGCATAGTGTAGGCATAGTGTTCGAGTAATGGCCTCCACCTCTCTGCGCCTGCCTTCCCCATTTGTTCTTAGATTTTAATCTTTGGTTTTAATTTATTTATGTTTTAATGTATATGTATAGATCCATTTTTATGACTGTAAGCCACCCAGAGTTACCCTATGGTAAAATAGGCTGCCATATATACAGTATATATACACATTGCGAGTAAACATGTGTTGGTTCTACTTCTACACCAATATTTTCATTACCAGTGATTCCTGCTCCAACCTTCCTCTATTAACTGAATCTCCCTACAACCTTTCCTGGCATTTCCTGTGATTGGGAACCATTCATCTTACAAAGACTACACATTTTCAGATATTCTGATAAATCCTGAGAAAATGGTGTTGAACTCCTTTGGAGAATTATAAGTTAGCAATATGAACACTAAGAACCTCAGTTGCAAACAGAATTGTTTCTATTCAGTGCCAAGTGTTATCATTAATGCAGTGAAAATAAATAGCTCCAATTTCAACCTCACAAGTATAGTATAATGTATGATAGGAATACTTCCTAAGTTCAGTTTTAAATTACGGTTGATTAATAAAAAATATCAGTTTCACTTAAGATGTTTCATGGAACTCATCAATATTGTCCTTTATATTAATTTGAGGTTGGATCCATTGATCTGTCCTCACCAGGCAATTGAACAACATTCAGTGAAAATGGCTAGAGTTAAACACAATCTGTTATGTGCCAATGATATATTGTTTTATGATACTTATAAATACTCTAAACTAAACTTTGAGAGAGCCAGTTTGATGCAGTGGTTAAGGCATAAAGCTAGAAACTGGGAGACTGTGTGTTCTAGACCTGTCTTAGGTTCTACGTCAGTTGGGTGGCCTTGTGCAATCACTTCTCTCAGCCCTAGGAAAGTAATGGCAAACCACCTATAAAAAAAACCTTGCCAAGAAAACTTCAGGAACTAGTTCAGGAAGTCTTCAGGAGTCAACACTGACTCAAAGGTGGACACGCTCACCCCAAAACTTACAGATACAGTACAAAAATATGATAAACTATTAATCTACTCAATTTACTTAAATACCAAGTTATGGACAGGTTATCATGGAGAAAATCTATGTAGCTGCTAAAAGTTGAGAATGACTTGATGGCAGATTATCCTAATAATCACAAACATGCATTGTTAAACTCAAATTCTACCTTTGTAATGAAGACTTCCAAGGTCCCTTCCAACTCTGTTATTCTGTTATAGTTCTAGCTGTAATAGAGGAGATAAGGAGAAAGTTGAATTTGACGGATACATCTATTGAGATTCTTCCTTTAAGGGAGGGTTTAGACAAATGTTTGGATTGTTAGGAACCACTCAATCCAATGGCAAGGGGATCTCTCCCTCCCCCTCTCTCTTTCTCTTCCACCCCCTCTCTTTCCACTGAGATTTGTCTTTGTTCTGTCAAGCTATGCTAAGAGCCTATTCTTCTGACAAGTAATATCACTGCCTACTTTTACAACGTGCATGCACAGTACTTTGTGCATTAAGGAACTCATGGAAAACTTGTTACAATATTTTGGAGATCTTATGAGAATGGATAAGTGAGGAAAGAGAGTGTAGTAAAAAAAAAGGCTCATTGTGACCCAACTCATCAATCTTTATTTTTAAAATAGCCTAATTTACCTAGCCTTAAAACCACTGTACTTCATTTTAACAATGATAATTAGTGAGGAATTACAGGCAACGGAATTGCTTGGCTCCTTTGAAGTCATGGGGATAAATTCAAAACTTTCATAACACAGTATTTCATATATTCCTCCCTAAGCAATGTGGAAGGAGAATCAAATACTCATAAAAATTCAGCAAATGCCACTTTGTGGTTAAGACTAGAATTGATATTGAGTGGATCATACTCTGAAAGCCACAAGCATTGGTCTGACACTCTCCAATTTTGCTCTAATGAGTTGAGCAAAGGAAACATTTCCTTATTCTGGAAGTTACTGCTTCCCTGGAGCCTAGAGAGTTATGTAAATCAAGTGCTGCCAGGAATAGAAATGACTTCAAGACTCCAAAAATTTAATAGAATTCTAAGAATCAAGAAAATCAGCATTCATCATTATTAATCAAACTCCTTTTCCACTGCTACAGACACTGAGTGGGATTTGCTTTGTTATAATACCTTTCAGTCACATTTACATGAGATATTACTATAAAGTGTAAAAATATCTTCAAGCTCTTGATGCAAATGAAATTTTTATCAGGGAAATCACACCCCACCGGCAAGTTTTTCACCATTAGGATTGTAATAAGACGCTACTGTTCGCACTTTCTTAATTAATTTCACCTTTTCAGGGCTTCGAGTGAACTTATCAGCTAAATAGGTTGTGTTAAACAGATAAAATAGTCCATATATTATTTGACTCTATGTGTTTTCATTTATGATCTAGCCTGTGTCATCTCAGTTATTCAGTTGTAAAGAATTTGCTGTATAACCTCAAGCACTATACATTTATTCCTGTTACCTTTGAATACTGTTGGATAGTAACTTTATTGGGTTGAATGAATATGAACTAAACTTTTATCAAGTAAGGTGGTAAGTACAAAGCCATGGGTCAGTTTTCATTATATAAGGATGAGCGTTCTTTAAGTTTTGTTTTTTCTTTTGAGGTAAAAGTTTTTGGGAAAATATTTGCCCTAAAAGAGTGGTAATTTGTCCAGGCTTTTCTTTTTTGAATAGATTTTGTAGTAATCGAAAGCTCAAATCAGAGTGGTTTTACATACATAAAAAGAAAAGAAATATGGCCATGCACTCTTTTAGTCATGGTGGCTAAAATGTGTTAAGGTTAAATACCCATAGACATAGGCTCTTTTTACATTCTTGAGCCTTCATTTAGGTACCTGACAATCTTTTTTTCTGCATTATTTTTCACAAAGAGCTGAAATGATATTATCTTGCACAGGTGCTAAACTTACAACGATTCATTGGTGATGATTTGAAATTACAACAGCACTAAAAAAAAGTGACTTATGTCCATTTTCACAGTTATGACTATTGCAGCATCCCCATGGTCATGCAATCAAAATTCAGATGCTTGGTAACTGGCCAGTATTTTTGATGGTTGCAGGGTCCTGTACTCATGTGACCACTTTTTCCAACCTTCTGACAAGCAAAGTCAATGGGGAAGCCAGATTCACTTAACAACTATGTTACTAACTTAACATGGTTAGCAATGGAAATTTTGGGCTCAGTTGCAGTTGAGGAGTTCCTGAAGCTGAAAAACAAGGCTTGGGGATTTCTGAATCTTCCACTTGATATTGTGGAGATATTTTTTTGCAGTTTTCATTAGCAAGAGATCACTTTTCAACACACTGGTTTATCAAGGCTAAGACTGATAGTGTTGTCTCAGGAACACCAGGTTCTTAGACTGGTGTGTCCACACCCAATCAGAACACATGAGATGTGCAGATCTTTTCCAAGCTTATTCTGTACAGAAGAAAAGTACCCTTGGAAATACTTTCACACAGCAAGCTCACCTGCTTGTCTCGCAATTTGTACAACGGTAGTCAGAGAATTTATACATTGTAGCCAGAGAAAAGATGAAGTCTCATTGGTTCACATAAATTTCTGTTATTTATTAAATTTATTTGCTGCCTATCTCACCATAGTCTCATTGATTTGTAGTATTGATCCTATCCACTCAAGATAGTACTGGAAATCCTTATCTGGTAATCTCCACTTTCTGTAGGTGGGCAAAAGAAATCACTTATTTGGCAATGCAAATGGTCAGTCAAATGCAAAGGGTGGATCAAAAGATGGTAGGACAAAAGGTGGACAAGACAAATGGTATTATAATGTAAAATAAGACAGGCAGAATGTCCTATTAGAAAGAAAATTAGAATCTTTATAAAGTACGTGATAAAAACAAAAAAAAATACTGGTCGAAGTCCCTGATAAATAGGAGGCAAATGAGTTCTTGCCGTTTGTTGACGCAGGATCATTGTAAAACAGTTATCTTCAAGCAAACAAGGCAAGGCCAGCAATGTTGGTTATCAATAAAATGATCAGATCATTTTTACTGTAAATTGGGTACTTGTCAACTCCATTGGATTAATGACCCACAAAGGATCTCGTTTGTCTTTGCCAAAAGGATGGGGAGATGATACAAAGTATTATGATTGATATGAATGTAATACATAAATTGATACAAAATACAGTAGAAAATAACTGGATACTAATATGTAATACACATATGAAATATCTAAACTCTGGCTCATTGATAGCACTGATTGGCTACAAATGGGATGAATATAAACTCAAGTCGATTACAGTCTTATTATTTTGCAGGCTATGGATGGAAACTAATCAAGTAGAGAAACAACCTAGAACTAAGGAGAAATTTCCTGACAGTGGAACGATTTGCCTTCAGAAATTGTGGGTGCTCCAACAATGGAGGTTTTTTTTAAAAAAGATTGGACAACCCATTTGTCTGAAATAATATAAGATTTCCTTCCTGAGCAGGGGGTTGGACTAGAAGACCTCCAATGTCCCTTATAACTCTGTTATTCTGTTAAGGAGGAGACTTAAATATGCCAGATTTACAACCTGCTGGTATTTTGCCATAGCTATGCTGGTGATGTCACTTCTGATCAACTTGTTGTCAACATGTAGCAAATTTTCCAGCAGTAGCCTCTCTTCTGATTTATCACGAGACACCAAGAGCTGGAACAATTCTATTGCTCCTGAATCTTCTGACAGCTTTGGAGGACTGCTGAGATGCAATTTTCACCTATTCATATAGCTTTTCCTTGAGGTATTCAAAGAAAAAGGCTGAAGTTGACGTAAGCTGTAATTATTCATTTCCAATCAAGCTTCTAGATTTTCTGAAACATCAGTAAGGGTACAAGACACTGGCTCAGCCTTTCAGTACCTTACAATCCTAAAATGCTATTTAGCTATTCAGGTTGTGTTGTTGATTCCAGAGGGGGCAGGAATTGCATTGGCAGATACTGTAGTAGAGAAGAAAGACAGGTGTGCAGCAATGTCAAGCTTTAGTTATCTCTCTAATATGACAGTTGTAAACAAAATGTCCTAATTTCAGGTCTAAGAGGGCCCATGGTGCCCTCCATGATTATCTAAGACAGTGGTTCTCAACCTGTGGGTCGGGACCGCATTTGGGGTCGATTGACCATTTCCTGGGGGTCGCCAAGCAAGGCTCTCCGCCATTTTTTTCCCCCTTTTCCGGCGGGTGCCTTACCTCCCTTGGGCTGGGCCAGCTGGTGGTCGGCCTGCTCCATCTCTGCCGCTTGCCAGCTACGCCTCGGCCGGCGCAGGGGGCGGAACCACGCATGCGCAGCACTCCCGGGCAGGGAAAGTCCTTGACTTACGACCGGTTTAGTCCTTGACTTACGACCGGTTTAGTCCTCGACTTACGACCGGTTGGGGGGTCGCGGCATTAAAAAGGTTGAGAACCACTGATCTAAGATTTCACTGAATGAATATGAGGACTAAATTAAGCTACATTCTGGAGAAGATCCCTTTCATAAGTGTAGACAACTATTTTTTAAAAAAATTCCCATGGTTCCTTTTTCTTTTGGATACTACCTTCTTTTTCTTTCCTTCCCTAAAGAACAGATTAGAAAAGACCATTAGTTTCAGAAGCATAAAGGATTTGTTTACAGCAGACTTTTCAAAGGCTGTATGAAATTATACAAATGGCCTTCTTAATCCTTCTAAGTTGCCCATCCCTACTCCACAAACACATACATATACAGTAGGTAGTTACTATCAGAATTCACCCAATCCCAACACTCAAGAACTCTCTTCACTTATCATGCTATATTCTCTCATTATTAATAGCCTACAGTGATTTCCCCAAGTAAGGAGTCTTGTTGGATATATACATTAAGCCAAAACAGAGCAGGTTGGGAAGGATGAAAAACATACCCAGGTCAATTAGGAAAAGCAAAAACAAATTTCTTCTGAGTCTCCTAAATGTGTTTATCTAGATATATGAGTTTTGACTTTAGTTCCCAGATTGTTCAGAATGCTAATGTTAAAGAAATTGTTTTCAGTTTACCTTCTGCAGTTATGAAAAGATGTAAACTCACACTGGTGCCTCAATGATTTTGTGATTTGTTACCCAACTTCTGCAGTACAATAATGCAATACACAAAAAGGGGAGTCAGGCTGAATACCAAAATGTAAAAAGCCATTAAGCAAGCCATTGTTTGTTTTATCATGGTCTTACAGAATTAACCACAGTTGGTTCCCACAACACACTTAGCTATAAGCCACATTATGATTTTGAATAATGTGTGAATCCAGTCAAAATTGGACTGGGTTGGTCGCTAACCTACATATGTGGTTTGTTTTGGCTACATACAATGTATGAACTCATCCATTATGCCCAGTGGTGGTATTCAGCCAGTTTGCACCAGTTCGGCAGAACCGGTAGCTAATTTTTTGTTGCCCAGGCCCAGAATGGACTTCTGGAAGCAGCACCCACACAGAGAATTGGTTATTTACATATTTGAATCCCACCACTGATTATTCTCAGTGTTTTGGGTAAACTAAAGCATATTCAAGAACCTGTGCCTCAAAGCTTTAGCTTAAGCATTAAGTGAATGTCATCATTGAGTTATCTTTTAAGTATGGGAATTTCTTATTTTTCATCTGGTGAATGACTGTCCAGCTTAACCTCCATCCAAGTTTTGTTTGCTTGTTTATTTTATTGAAGTCTCTTTATTGAAGCTTCATTTGAAAGTTGGCCAAACATTAAGTCCAGGCAAAAAAGTTAGCTCAGAAGAGAGATAACATAAAAAAGGTGTCATTTTCTGAAAGAAAAATTGTATGCTTCTTTTTCTTAGTTCTTGACTACAGTATTATTCAGATAATATTATGGCCTCTGTATATAAAACAGGTCATGAATGTTATATATTGTTTTGTAAACTAATCAAATGTAGTTTAAAAGGAATGATCATCTGAAAAGTAACACAAACTGATACAAATGACCATGCTTTAATCACTAGAATTTTAATTCTGGCACTAATATTTGAAGAAACACATTATCAGTGCGAAATTGATTTAAACTCCAATGCCCTTGATTAAATCAGTGATTTAATCTTCTTGATTTAAATCAAGTGGAGAATTTGATTTAAATTTAAATCAATAGGAAACCTGATTTAAATCTACTGGATGTGAATCAAATCTCCTTGACTTAAGTTATATAAATGAGGATGATCAGTGAACTAGAAACCAAATCCTACAAAAAAGCAATTCAAAATGCTGAGTTAGAGAAAGAAAGACTGACAGGGGATATGATAATATTCTTCAAATCCCTGAAAGAACATCAGAGAGAAGAAGGTCAAGACCTGTTCTTCAAGACCCATTTCAAAGAGTAGTGCACACAGTAATGGATATAATAAACAGGAAGACAGATTATGATTGCATATTGGATGGGAGACAGGGAAATAGCATGTTGGGAGGGGGGAATGGCATAATTCAATAGAGGACCCCCCTATCCAGGAGATGGTGGATTCCCTTGCACATGATGTGTTCTAGCTGAAGGTAGACTGCTATCCATCAGGGGTGCCTTACTTTAGATTCCTGCATTTAGCAAGAATTTTGCCTTTTACTCTTGTGGTCTATAGAACTATGAAATCTCCATGGTGTGGACATGTCCAGGATATAAATAATATGCAACACTAGGGAGTAGACTTTATTAATTTTAATGCTGTGAGTGATAGAGCTGAATAGAGTGAATAAGGGCCTCACATATTAAGGTGTATTAAATGTTCTCCACTCCAATGTAGATTTTATGTGATGGACTTGGAATATAATGTAATGGATGTGGAATCATGGAAATTTGGGTTTAAGTGCACATTCAACTTGGTGAGTTGATTAGACAGAAAATTATTGCTGGTCCAATCTTACCAAACTATTTTGCAAGTAATTAAAATAAGCCCAAAGCTTTTTGTTCAGATGTACTTCGATGAATGACATAATACAAAAAATATGACTAAAATAAAAATGTAAAAGCAGAAATCTCATGATTCAGATGAGAGTGTTTGCTTGGCAGATATGATTATTCTTTCAATCGATTCATTGCCATTACAAAATCTTAGCCAAGAGAAAAATAATTACCAGTCAGAATAATACTCAATTGCTATTCAGTTTTCTGTAATGCATATCTTACCATCATTTACAAAATTTGCAGTCTTTCTAGAACCAGATCTTCAAAGACAGGCTTATGTGTGCCATAACCAGATTATGATACCATAGAGGAAACATATGTTCTCACATACTGAGTTCCTCTTTAAATATGTGTTCATAAGGAAATTGTTCTTAAGAATCCTGAAATCATCTATTTAGTCTTTACAAGTTTATTTACTAAATAATATATTGCTTTGACTGGATTTAGTAACCTACTAATTCCAGGAATTGCTACCTTAAGAAAAGCTTTGACAAAAATGCAACTTATCAAAATGTGTCATCCATAATGTAGCCTGTCTGAAAGCAAATGAGAGACCTCAGAAGTCTGAATGTCAAGAAGTGGCCATCATATCGCCTTGCTAATTGGGATAATATACTCTCAGTTCAACTGTACCACTTCAGTTCTTCAAATAGTTCTGCACTCAGGCAGCATAGAGCTTTTCTGTAAAGGAGGAATCAACTTTGTGTTCTGCATCATTGCTGGCTAAAGCTATAAGATGTATGAAGCTTCCCGAAGAGACCTCTTTATGTTGGTAGGTGATCTAAATGCAACGTATGATGAACTGTGGTTTGGCTAAGAAGAAGTCATGGACAAGTGTGGGTCTGGTGCCATGAACAATAATGACATGCAGCTGTTCAGTTTTCTGATGTTAAACTTCTGGCCAACTACCATAGCTTATTGAGGCACAAACTCATTCATCTATTCGGCTGGTATTCAGAAGCACTAAAATGCTGCTTCTGTGGTCAATTGTCTCCTGAAAGGGTGGTGTTAATGATGGCAGGGTGCTGAGCAGTGCAAAAGTAGAGATTAGCCATCATCTGGTTTGGTACAAGAGCAAAGTGAAATTGAAAGCTGTGCCATGTTGCCATCCATCACTTTGACCTCATCTGAACTTATTGTAATCGCAACAATTCAAAGCAGTATTTAACTAGAACTGTGCAATGGAGTTGGAGGTTGTGATCAAGTGAAGGTGATGACAATTGGGAAGAAGCAGTGGTCTAAAGTCAGAGACATAATCAACAATGAATCAGAAACCATCTGTCCTCACTAGAGAAAAGACAACTCTAAAAATGAGTAACAGATGACTGTCTGACTTGATCCAAGAAAGATGCTTGGCGAGGCTTGCAAATCCAACAATGAGTTGTCAAAAGAAAATTGCAAAAAAATCCTGAAAAGTGAAAAGAAGATCTTTGGGATGACATCGTTGCAAAGACACTCTTCAACCTTGAAAGCCTCTCAGCTGAGCACAGCTCACCCAACACAAGAATCTGGTGCTACTGCCAGTAGGGACAAGAAGTGTATTTTCAAGATAGTCAGAATGCCAGTAAGGACTTGATGTGGATGCTATTGTACATCTTGGCACTAATGATCTATCCCAAAAAGACATACTCTCTGTGCAGAANAAAAGAGAGAGCTTGCATCCATCAAAGAAAGGGACTGAGTTACTTGGCAATAAATTCACAGATTTTCTGGAGAAATATTTAAATTGAACAATGGGGACAGTGAGTTAATTGATACAGAACATTCCTGTCCCCAGCAATCTAAAAATTATAGGGTTATCAGTCCATGTGACATAGAAGTGTGTGTGGACAAGAATATCAATCTAGCTGTCAAGCAAAATCAAGCTTTTAATAGAGAGTGTCACACCAAGTGCACTAATCAAACAGGTGGTAAAAAAATAGGGGAACTCAGGCACCACACAGGTTATGTAGAAAGTAAACACAGGGTCAGTCATAAAGGACTCAAATGTCTATACACCAACGCAGAGTATGAGCAATAAACAGGGTGAACTAGAAATTTAGGTAAATGAGGGCAGATATGATATTGTTGCCATTAGGAAACTTGGTGAGATGAAACTTGGTGGAACACACAGCTAGAGGGATTTAAATTATTTAAAAGAAAAAGACCAAATAAAAGAGGAGGTGGAGTTGCTCTCTATATAAGATTAACTACATCTCTACAGAAATAGAGCACAACAATGATGAAAACTGTCTCAAATGCATTTGGGTCAATATAAAAGGGGAGAAAAATGACATTGCCATAGGTGTATACTATAGGCCACCCAACTAAACAGAGGAAATACTGTAGATGAACTTTTTGCTAGTCAGTTAATTAAGGTATGTACTGTAGGAAGCACATCACAATCATAATGGGGAACTTTAATTACCCTGACATCAACTGGAGATAAACTCTGCACCAAGTGGAAGATCAAACAGATTCCTGACAAACCTAGCAGACAACTTTGTCTGCCAAAAAGTAGAGAAGGGAACTAGGGGATCAGCCATATTGGACCTAATTCTCACTAACAGAGATGAAATGATAGAAGGTGTCGAAGCCACAGGAACCTTGGGGGGGAGTGATCATGCAATATTGAAATTCACCATTATGGGAGCACAAGCAATAGAACACAGTCGAACTAAAGTCTTGGATTTTAAGAGAGCTAATTTCATTAAACTTAGAGAGAGCTTGGGAAGGATTCCATGGATGAGAATCCTCAAGGGGAAAAAAACTCAAGAAGCTTGTGAAAATTTGAAAAGTGAGATTATAAAAGGCCAGTCTAGCACAATACCAGTGAAGAAGAAAAATAACAGCTCTCAAAAGAAACCAGCATGGTTGCATAAAGAACTCTCTGATAAATTTAAAGACAAAAAAGGACAAATATAAAAAGTGGAAAAAGGGGCACATAACTAAGGTAGAATATCAGCAAATAGCCCGAGCCTGCAAAGATGAAGTGAGGAAAGCTAAGGCTCAAAATGAACTAAGGCTTGCGACAAAAGTAAAAAATAACAAAAAAAGCTTCTTTCAACATGTAAAAAACAAGAAAAAGGTTAAGGAAATGATTGGTCCATTAATGGGTGAAAGTGGCAAGAAGATGACAAGCAACAGGGAGAAAGTAGAACTACTCAGCTCGTTTGCATCCGTATTTACACAAAGGGAAAGAACAGTCAAACCTATCAAAAACTGTACCATAAAAAACCAATTAGAAACACAAGTTAAGTTAGGTAAGAAAATGGTAAGTGAGCACCTCTCCACCCAAATGAGTTCAAATCAACAGGACCAAATGGACTACACCCCAAAGTTCTGAAGGAACTGGCAGATGTGATCTCAGAACCACTGAACTATATCTTTCAAAGATCCTGGAGCACTGGGGAATTACCAGAGGACTGGAAAAGTTCCCATCTTCAAAAAAGGGAAAAAAATGGATCCAGGAAATTACAGACCTATCAGCCTGACCTCAATACCTGGGAAGATTCTGAAAAAGATAATCAAGCAACGAATCAGTGAACACCTAGAGGCGAACAAAGTCATTACCAAAAGCCAACATGGGTTTGTGAAGAACAGATCATGCCAGACAAATCTTATTGCATTCTTTGCCCAAGTGACAAAATTAGTGGACCAAAGGAATGCTGTGGATATAATTTACTTGGACTTTAGTAAGGCATTTGATAAAGTAGACCACAACCTACTACTTCAGGCATGTCCAAAGTCCGTCCTGTGGGCCATTTGCGGCCCGCATTCTGGTTTAATACGGCCCTCTAACCGCCCTCCCTGCTCTGGGTAAATGCGGCCCTCCCACGGCCCTCCCTATCACAGCGGTTCTCAACCTGTGGGTCGCGACGCTCCGAACGGCGTTCCGGCATTTTTTTTTTATGGATTTTTTCAACTTTTCCATGAGCTGTGCTACTCCCTCTATTCTATTGGCTTTCGAACACCAATAGAATAGACTCTATTATTTGAATAGACTCTTAATCTATTGGCTTTTGAACGCCAATAGGAATTGTCCAGACCTGGCTGTTAAAGGCTGTTTGAGCACTGCTGAGCGCGCCAAAAGTCTCAGCCGGCAAACGATGCTGCAAGTTGTCTGCAGCAAAGGCAAGTTTGCGGGAACTTTCCACCCATCCCTGCTGAGCAACTACGGAATGCCATCTTCTACTCTACTACTTGTAAGTAAAAGAGGACCAGGGGTGGGAGGTTGGTAGGAGTGCTTTACTCTGCCCTGCCGAAAAAGCGGAGTGCATATGCTCTCGTGCCTCGTGCTCACCTCGTGCACCATCGGTATGGTGTGCGGGTGGTGCCGTGGGAGCCCGCTTCACACAGCGGGGCTGCGCGGGACAGGCAGCGGCGAAGATGGTTCTGGCAGGGCAGCGCCTGGCGCTGCCTGCAAAAGTGGCGAGCGTGGGGCACGGCGGATGGCTGAGCAGCCGGTCTGGTTTGCTGATGGTGCAGGGCGGGTGCCCAGGAGTCCCCGAGAGAGGAAGGCATGCATGCAGGCAGGCGTTCGGCGCCCTACGGGTGGAAAAGCTCTTGCGAAGAGCAGCGGGGGCGGCGCTGCTGCTGAGTGGCAAGTGCCCATAGCTGGGGGGGCTCAAGGGAACCCCGCCTGTGCCCCTCCCGGGCTGCCAAAGCCGGACGGGGGTCCCCTCTCAGGAGGCTACCCGAGCCAAGCTGGGCGTCCCGGGGCGCTAACAATAACAATAACCGCCTCACTAAAGGCTCTGGGCAGACCCCTGAAGGGAGTGAGGGGAGGCTGGCCTGGCCGGTGCTGGACCTGCGCTGCCGCTGCCTCATCCTGAGTCTACGTGGCCGCCTGGGAGCGCCTGGCCCGCAACGCCTGCTGCCACCTGGGCCTGCCTGCCTTCCACACACCCCGCTGCCCTGCACTGGCGTCTGGCTCGGCGACTGCAAGCTCTGTGCCATCGGTGTGGAGTGCGGGTGGTGCTGTGGGAGCCGCGGGGCCTTCTGCTGCCTCCTGCCCCCCCCCCACGCTTGCCCTTCCCGGGACCTCTGCCCATTTTCCCATGCTCGGAGCAGGAGAGGAAGTGCTGCTTTCCGGGCATGGGAAGGGGCTTCTCCCTCCCAGTCCCCCATCCACCGGGGTGGGGGCACTCCTCTGGACCCACTGCCCAGCCTGGCCTGGCTCACTCTCCTGTGGCAGGGAGAGGTCGGCAGGATTTGGCCCTGGAACGGGAAGGCTGAGCAGTCCTGGTGAGGGACCCCTTCCCGCCCTGTGGCCGGCTGGCCAGGAATCTTGTCCGGCTCGGGGGTCGCCTGACTGCTGTGGGGATGTTCACGTCAGCCGCCTCCTGGCGGGTCCACTAATTGTGGGCTCCTGGCCGGCTTCCTCCGTGAGTCAGGAGCCTGGGACTTCGTGGATCCGCCCCTAATTGCGCCCAGGAGGGTCCGACCGAGCCCCGGGCTGACTTGTGCGGCTCTGAAATGCCGCTTGCCTGAATTCTTTCTGCCTCCTAGGGAGAATTTGCGCCTCATGGCCCAATTATGGGCATTATTCCAGTGTGGTCACTTAATTTGGATGCTTCTGTTGTTTTTATTGGTTTTGCTGTCATTACTCTTTTAAAAAGTTTTTAGTATTTTTAATTGTAATACGTCTTTGAACTCTAACCTGCCCAGAGTCACTGAAAGGGGAAACCAGAGATATTGAGGGAAGAGGAGAGAGGGAGAGAGAGAGAGAGAGAGAGAGAGAGAGAGAGAGAGAGAGAGAGAGAGAGAGAGAGAGAGAGAGAGGGGGAGAGGGGGGGAGGG
>NW_015390818.1:0-3373 GCF_001527695.2 Protobothrops mucrosquamatus | reverse complement strand
GAGAGAGAGAGAGAGAGAGAGAAGGAAAAAGAGAGGGGGAGAGGAAAGAGGGAGAAAGAGAGAGGGAGAGGAAAGAGAGGGAGAGAGGAAAGAGGAAAGAAAAAGAGAGGAAAGAGAGAAAGGGAGAGAGGGAGAGGAAAGATAGAAAGAGAAAGAGGGAAGAGAGAAAGAGAGGGAGAGGAAAGAAAGAGAGAAAGAGAAAGAGAGAAAGAGGGAGAGGAAAGAGAGGAAAGAGAAAGAGGGGAGAAAGTGAGAGAGAGGAAAGAGAAAGGGAGAGAGGGAGAGGAAAGATAGAAAGAGAAAGAGGGAAGAGAGAAAGAGAGGGAGAGGAAAGAGAGAAAGAGAAAGAGAGAAAAAGAGGGAGAGGAAAGAAAGAGAGAGGAAAGAGAAAGGGAGAGAGGGAGAGGAAAGATAGGAAGAGAAAGAGGGAAGAGAGAAAGAGGGAGAGGAAAGAGAGGAAAGAGAGGAAAAATGTTCGGCCCTCCAGCACGTTCACTTCATCCAATCTGGCCCTCTTTGAAAAAAGTTTGGACACCCCTGTACTACTTGATAAGATAGGAAAATGTGGGTTAGATAGCATCACTACCAAATGGATTTGTAGCTGGCTGACCGGCCGTACTCAGTGTGTGGTCCTCAATGGAACTGCATCTGCATCTACATGGAGGGAAGTGTGTAGTGGGGTGCCCTAGGGCTCTGTTCTGGGTCAAGTAGAGGACACCAAGCTGGCAGGAATAGCCAATACTTCAGAAGATAGGTTTAAGATACAGAAGGATCTTAACAAACTTGAATACTGGGCACTATCTAACAAAATGAAATTCAACGGTGAAAAAAGATTCTACATTTAGGCAAGAAAAACCAAATGTACAGGTATAGTATAGGTGGTACCTTGCTCAATAGTAGTAACTGTTAGAGGGATCACAAAGTCCTTGTGGACAATCACTTAAATATGAACCAGCAGTGTGCTGCAGCTGCCAAAAAAGCCAACACAGTGAGAGGCTGCAGTAACAGAGGGATAGAATCAAGATCACGTAAAATGTTAATACCACTTTACAATGCCTTGGTAAGGCCACACTTGGAATACTGCATCCAGTTTTGCTCACCACAATGTAAAAAAGATGTTGAGATTCTAGAAAGAGTACAGAGAAGAGCAACAAAGATGATTATTATTATCTATCAAGTTACAAAGCAAGTTGCTAAAACCACAGTTTAAGTGCTACAATTATGGAAGCAACCTGTTAGTTTCATTTTAACCAAAAGTAGCCAGCACCTTTAGCATTAGATCAGAAACTAGATTATCTTGGGGCACTCACTACCATGCAAAGCTGAACCAAGCAAAGCAGAAACTTAACATCTTGAACACGGCAAAGCTGTAGGACGTGACCGAGACACTGTGGAGGGACTGAAGATATGAGGGCCTGTTGCAGTTAATTACAGTATATTCACAGCCTGTTTTCAATTTCAATGATATGAAAACAATGTTTGATGGGAAACTTGCTGATATTGTCCCCAATTTAAAAGAGTGATCCAATCTGGGTCAGTCACTGAGCTTGCGGACTCTTGCTGGAGCCCATCTTCAGGAAACCTCTCTCTAGTGAACTAGCGGGAACTTCTTTCTGAGCTACAGAGCAGCTCCCTGAGGATGGGCTCCTGCATGAGTTCCAAAGCTCAGAAGACTAAACCTCTCATCCCAGTGACCAACCCAGATTGGATCCTGCGACATTGTCCTGGGGCACATATATTCGCCTTCATTTGTATGGGGTATAATTGATGGTTGCCTGTTTTGCCCTTTCGGTTACAATATAACTCATGAGGTTTCAGATAAGACACATCCTGACCTCTGTTTCTAATCCTTATCCTTCATTGCTGCATCAAATCCAGAGATCATAGAGATCTTTGTCTTTTCTCAAAGAAAACTCCATCAGGCCATAGACATGGACTGCTATTCTACCGTGTTTCCCCAAAAATAAGACCCGGTCTTATTTTTTTTTCTTCCAAAAGAGGCACCATGCCTTTTGGGGGGGGGGGGGCTAGGCCTTACCTCACCTCCAGCACAGACAGCCCCACCCAGCTGGTCCACTTCTTCTGGGGCCGAAGTTCTGCAGCTGCATTCGCGCTTGCATTTTGCAATCAGGCCATTCCAGAAGGCCTAAGCAGTCAAGTACCGAGCTATGGATTCAATCTATAGCTATGGATTCAATCCATAGCTTGATGCTCGGCTGCTGAGGCTTTGCAGAACTGATTGAATTCATAGCTCGGTTCTTGGCTGCACAGGCCTTCCGGAAAGCCCTGTGACTGAGAAATGCAGGCCTGGCTGCAGAAGAGGCCTCAGAAGAAGTGGGCCAGCAATGAGAAGCCTGGCTGCAAAGGTGGGGTGGGTGGGACAGTTCCACACGCCCATCCCTGCCCTAGCTTGATTTTTAGGTGTGTGCCTCGCCCCAAAACTAGGGCTTATTTTTGGGGTCTGGCTTATATTAGACCCATCCCCCAAAATCAAGGTAGAGCTTATTTTTGGTGTAGGTCTTACTTTCGGGGAAACACGGTAGTAGGACTCCCAGGATGGTGTATGCCTACCTGCCTTGCTAATAATAATTTGACACAGAATTTGGTTTGCATGCTGTGCGGTCCTTGGTGCTCTCTGAACTTGGCTGTTTTCTTGAAGACATTTCATTACCCAACTAGGTAATATCCTCAGTGCACAAAAACAATCTTCTTTGCAAGAAAATTGCCAAGGTCAAAGAGCACCAAGACGCTAAAGTTTGATCCTAAGCTACAAATATTCTCTTCTATCAATAAGGTTGCATCTTTACATCAAATTGATTGTTTGGATTGCTTTTCTTTTTCTTTTAGTTTCCTTTTCAGATTGGAATCTCATGGACTAACTCCTGATTTGATTTTAGGTACAGCTGTCCTTTCCTTGTTTGATGCTTGTCCAACATATAATTTCTTTAATTATTTTATTCACCGTGGTTCCCCTTTCAGTTTGAGTCCAACTGGGAAAAGTAATTCCTTTATTCCAAAAATGTTCTGGCAAGAATTGTTCGGGGGGGAAAACAACAACCTGCTATCCAGAATATTGAACAGACGTGTTTTGGCTCCAGAAGACCTTGGTAGAACTGGTAATTTGAAACTGCAAAGGAGCAGATTTTCAGGAAACATTAATAAAAATCTCCCACCGAGCAATGGAAGAGGCTGTCTTGAGATTGCTCCCTCTGTCATGGAAGGATTTTCAGGAAAGGAAATTCTCTTCTGAATGATTCCTCTGTGTTCAAATCCCTTTTATCTTTATTTTTGTTAAGCAATTAGCTTAACACTTACCAGATAGGGTTTATTGAAGTCAATTGACAGACTTCCCTGGAGACTTGTCTCTTGAGAT
>NW_015390817.1:110976-113117 GCF_001527695.2 Protobothrops mucrosquamatus | reverse complement strand
AGATTGTTAGATAAGATATAGATAAGATAGATATAGATAAGATTGTTAGATTAGATAGATGATAGATAGATAGATAGATAGATAGATAAAGATTGTTAGATAAGATATAGATAGATATAGATAAGATAGATATAGATAAGATTGTTAGATTAGATAGATATAGATAAGATAGATAAAAGATAGATAAAGATTGTTAGATAAGATATAGATAAGATAGATATAGATAAGATTGTTAGATTAGATAGATGATAGATAGATAGATAGATAGATAGATAGATAGATAGATAGATAGATAGATAGATAGATAGATAGATAGATAGATAGATAGATGAGAGAGAGAGAGATATCTTATACTTGTTATACTTGGGACCAGCTTCGGGCAGAGAGATTCTATGCTTTTAATTATTTTGAAATATTTGTAATTTTGCTGGTACATCCTTTAAACAAGAGTTACATACCTCTAATATTTGTTGCTGCTCTAGAGAACGCTTGCAAAATTCACTCATTTAATAATTTGCTTTTTCATGGTTTAATTTATTTTGGACTGACACAGCATCCTAAATAGAAGAGGGACAAATAAAATCATTTGTTTCCCCCCCTTTCTCATGTTTATAGAGTAATTTATGATGTGATTTCCAAAATTTAGCCTAACATAGCTTCAGAGAGATCTCAGAGGTGAATGATACGAGAGAGTTTTCGGCAAGAAATCAACTCGCTACTGAACGTCAGTTGAAATCTGAAAAGTATTGGCCTTGTTCTAGAACATTTACATAAATTAAGCCATCAGGGTGATTTCATGGAAATTGGGCATTTATTCTAAAACAGGCTCTAAAATCCTTGCAATTGACGGGAAGAGAAGGTGTTTTTAATCACGTTACGGTAGAAAACCTTCCCTGAAGATTGAAATAATCAGCCTTAGTTGATAACAATGCCTGATTTGGGCTTTCTTTCTGCTACTATAAAGGCATCTTATTTAATGTTTGTAAGTATGCTTTTGCATTGAATATTTGAGTTTACCAGGTTGGATTCAAGTTTTGGGGACCATAATTACAAATAATTTCTTTGTCTAATTGAATAATATTTAGGTTTGTCTGCAAAATAACTGCTGTGGTTTTTTTTATTATTATTCCACAGTGTCATCAGGATCAGTCTTAAAAGCTGGCACATGTTAATGAACCTCAGTTTTCATATTTTCCTGACATGTGTGGTGTTCGTTGGGGGCATAACCCAGACCAAACATACTAGCGTCTGCCAAGCGGTAAGTGAAATGCATATTGGAAAAATTGTAGGGAAAGAAGGGAAAAAAAAACCCTCAAGGATAAAATCCATTAGTTAAAGAGTATTTTTAAAAAATCAGTGTTAAATGTTTATTTTCTGAAACTTTTATGTTCAGGGCATCAATTTATTTTTTAAACCATTTCCCTTTTCTTTTTTAATTATTTATTTTTTTAATACAGTACATATTCAGCAGACTATGTCATTTTTATATACCATGGATCTACATTCTATACAATATATACACTATGTACATTCAATCTAACTCACAATAACCTAATTTACACAATAACCTTATGTATATTTCCAATTTTTATTTCTATTGTCTATCCAATTACACCAATTTTCCCAAACCGCATAAAATTCTGGAATCATCTTTTTCTTTTAATTCTAAGGTGAGTATTTTTTAAACCATTTCCATTCCAAGATCCAGGACTAGGAGCCCAGTAGCATATTTTCAGGTGATTTAATATATAATTCACGAGCTACCGCTCACTTCACCTACGTGGAAGATCCAAACTGATGTAATATTTGAATATTTGAAGGCAAGATGTGGAGGGAAAGAAGACATGCTTGTTTAGATAGATAATGTGTGAATAGATTACAGGAATCTTATCAGTTAGCCCACTATTATTAGTTAAGATCTTCTGAGATAGCCTGTAACTCATTCCTGTGTGGACCTGTGTGTGTGAGTCCCTTGGTTCTATAGTGCTGGCAGTTATTTTTGTGGTTGCAAAATAGCCACTTTGAGATCTCCAGTGAAGTGCCCTGGCAGTTAAAATGCTCTTTCCTTGGTCCTTATTTTGATGGATGGCGCCCATTAATTCTTTCAGCCAAAAGTCAAAGGACTCCCAAGACAAGGTCCT
>NW_015390817.1:96780-101848 GCF_001527695.2 Protobothrops mucrosquamatus | reverse complement strand
AGTTGGCTGCTTAGATTGGCCTGCTTGGAGCACCCCGACTTATTCTGGGCTATCTGATTGTTCTGGATAGTTTTCGACAGCACGGAACGTAGAATAACCGAGTTGGAAGGGACCTTGGAGGTCATCTAGTCCAACCCCCTGCTCTTGCAGGAGACCGATACTGTTTCTGATAAATGGCTGTCCAATCTCTTCTTAAAAGATTTTTTCAGAAAAGGCAGGCACAGCCACACATCTCTGTGCATCAATGATTCACCTGTGGAGATGGTTACCAGCATCAAATTCCTGGGCGTGCAGCTAACGAGTAGGCTGACTTGGTCGCTCAACAGTGAGAAACTGGCGAAGCGGGCACAGCGGCGCCTGCATTTTTTGCGTCGCATGAGAAAAGCACATCTTCCTTCCCCTGTCCTGACCACTTTCTACAGGGGGACAATCGAGAGCATCCTGTCATACAGCATCACAGTCTGGTTTGGAGGCATCCCTGCTTCAGACAGGAAGGCGGTGCAGAGAGTGGGGAGGACGGCAGAAAAGATCATTGGCAGTTCCCTCCCTCCCATCCAGGACATAGCACAGAAGCGTTGCTTGAGCAGGGTCTGTATGATTGTCTGGGACACCACACACCCTCTTCACGACCTGTTTTCCTTGTTCCCTTCTGGGAGGAGGGGGCTTCGTGGTATCCGTAGCAGAACATCCAGATTCAGCCAGAGTTTCATTCCATACAGCATTAACCTTGTGAACTCTCAAGCTTCCTCCTTCCGTTATATATTCAAGATGGACAATATTTAATATTTATTTGCTACGTATATGTAGAGATGTGGGTCTATACATATGTTGTTCATAGTATAATAATAATAATAGTAAAGTTGGAAGGGACCTTGAAGGTCATCTAGTCCAACCCCCTGCTCAGGCAGGAAACCCTATACCATTTCAGACAAATGGCTGTCCAGTCTCTTCTTAAAAACTTCCAGTGTTGGAGCATTCACTGCTTCTGGAGGCAGGTTGTTCCACTGGTTAATTGTTCTCACTGTCAGGAAGTTTCTCNCATGATCTATTTTTGACAAACCCATGTTGGCTTTTAGTAATGACTTTGTTTGCCTCTAGGTGTTCGTTGATTCGTTGTTTGATTATCTTTTCCAGGATCTTCCCAGGTATTGAGGTCAGGCTGATAGGTCTGTAATTTCCTGGGTCCATTTTTTTTCCTTTTTTGAGGATGGGAACTACATCAGCTCTTTTCCAGTCCTATGTTTAGGTGTGTGTCATGTATGTGTTTCACTTTGAGAGCGGGCAACTAAATCTCATTTTTGATGTGTGCCGTTGTGCCCACAGTATAAACATGACAATAAAGGTTATCTTATTTTATCTAAAAGCCTCCAGGGATGGAGCACCCACAACTTCTGAAGGCAATCCGTTCCATTGGTTGATTGTCCTCACCCTTAGGAAATTTCTCCTTCGTTCTAGGTTTTCAGTGATGGCAGCGGGTTTAAATAAATAATAAAAAAGCAGTGCCAGGAAGAATGTGGGGCTAATATTACCCCCAAGTTGCAGTTTTGCTGGAGAAGGAGTGAGAAGCTAAATATGACTTATTTTCTTGAAGGCCACTTTCATGGCGAACTTACCCAGATAGCAACCTACAGTTTGCTGCTGTTGACGATGGTGACTTTATCCATTCAGTTGTGTCCAACTCTGGGTGATTCTGTGGGCCAGGTGGTCTCTTCCCCATCTTCCCATCATGCACTGCTTCTTTGAGTTGTTCCATGCTCTGGCTGGTGTCAGCTTTGAGGGTGTCCACCCAAATTGTGCTCTTTGGTGGCCTGGCTTCCTTTTACAATGAACTCTTCCCAACAGAATTGCTACTGAATCTCAGAACAACTGGTGCTGCTCCATTCCTCTTTCCAATAATCCCAATTCAAAGCAAAAAAAGGGATGTGATGAGTGAAGACTTGTGTGTCCAGAACAAATGTATCCGCTCGAATGTCTGTTTCTGCTCCAAAGAACATTTTCTTCTCCCAGTTATACAGCGGCGATGACTATCCGAACAAGATTATTATTATTATTATTTTTTAAAAAAAGAATACGTCTGCATTTTAAGGAGGTGATTTTGATGCGATGGCTTTGCTCTAATGTATTCTGCACAGTTCAGTAGAACTGTAAAGCAAAAAAATAATATAAAAGGCTGAATTCTTATTAGAAATAAGTTCCCCGATTCAAGATTGAAGCAGACGCCACAGAATGAAAATATTCTCTTTCGGTCTGGGCCATTAAGCAAACTTATATAGCAAATTCTGTATTTTGTGAAGGAAAGTGAAATGGAGACAGCCACTTCAAATGGACCCACGTTTGAAATGTCACGCAAGTTGAAATAAGAACATTTTTATTTCATGAAGTTCTAGGAAGTGGCAATCTGGACCTTGCTTGATCTGCCACAGTTCAGCCACAGGCGGGATCAGGAATTGGGGGAGGGAGAGGTGACTTCCCAGAAGAGTCCAGTGATAAACTACTATTTTATCCTGGTCACCAGAAGTCGGCATGACTCAACTGGAGAAAGGCTTTCTTCTGTCTCATAAGATAATCTTTTGAACCATGCAGTGATAACGAGATTATAGAACTATAGTTTATTGACGAATGTAGACTTTGCATAAAGAAGATCCCATCTTTAATATTTCCAGAAAACAGAGAGAGAGAGAGAGAGAGAGAGAGAGGCTCAATTTGGTCATTATGATTGATATGGTCAATCTTGGTGTAAGCTATTTTCTTCCTTAGGATCCCTCCTTAACTTATTCATCTTCCTTCATTTCTGACTCCTGAAGTGAGGCCACCAGGTCAACAAACAGAATTAATCAGCCTGGTGATAAAAAAAAACCAAAACCATATCCCAGCCCTTCCAGTTTGTAAATCTTAAAAAAAAACAACCAAAAAACACTTGTGGAAAGAAGCAAAGTGGCTACAGAACTTATAACCTGTACCTCTTTGATCTCCATGTGTTATTTTTCCTAACCCACCCTGCTTTTTTTCTCTCTTGCAAACAGCAACCAAACTGGAGGATTAGCAGTTTATGGGGAGAGAAAGAGCTTAGATCCCAGTTGGATTTAGTAGCACTTCTTGGATTGCTTTTCCCTGCAAAGTAGCTGGATGAAGAGGTATAAGTAACATGGAGGCGAAAGAGGGAATTATGTGATGGCATCATAAAATTCGGCCCACAACATGTTAAATGTGGTTGGCAGGAAGAGCAACTAAGATGATCCAAGGCCTGGAGACTAAAACATACAAAGAATGGATGGAGGACTTGGGTTTGGCTAGTTTAAAGAAAAGAAGAAACGGGGGCGACACGATAGTCAGTCTTCCAGTATTTGAAGGGCTGCCACAAAGAAGAGGATGGGGTCAAATTATTCTCCAAAGCATCAGAGGGCAGGACAAGAAACAATGGATGGAAACCCATCAGAAGCCATTTTCTTTCAACCTTTCATTTGTACCCCCTACGTAAAATGTGCTGAAACTAAACTAAACTTGGAGACTAAACTTGGAAAACATTAAACGTACAACATCACGACAATATTTGTGGGTCAGAAAAGTAAAACGGTACAGATCTAAATCCCCAAAGTGGGTTTTGGAGGTTAAGAACCGTTTAAAAATGACAACACTCAGATTTATCAATAAACATTTGGAAATGGCAATATCTAGGATATCTTTTATTTATTTATTTTGCTTCTGGGCCTGGAAACTAATATTTGATGAGACACCAGAGGGCTGTAGTCTAGAACAGAAAGTAAAATAAACTTTTATTTTAGGGAATATTATTTTTTGGGGGGAAAAGGGCAAATTGAAAATCACATCCATAATGCTGACTAGAAAATGATTTGGGATGGGTTTGAAACAGCAGAAGTCCAATTTCTCACTTTTGCGCTGGAATAAGCCAACGTTTCTATGGCAACCTTCATGGGCAACATCTTCCTGGAGGTATATGCTCACCTGTTTCATGTTCATCTTCTTTCCTTTATTATTGGTCTTTTCAAGCAGGAAAGATGGACATCAGTCTCATGCCTGGGGTTTGCACAAGCTCTTCTTGTGCCATATCCATTATCAGATGTTGGCGATCCTGTTTTTATCAGCAGCCACACGAAAAAGTGCTGCTGAGTTTTGTCAAACCAGTCCCTTAGATTTTGAAGCCACAACGTTCTTCTTCTGCCTGGACCTCGTTGGCCTTCAGTCTTTCCCTGGAGGATGAAATGGAGTAGGCCGTATTTTTCTGGGTGTTGCATCACATGTCTGAAATATTCCAATTTTCGTTTTTTAATTGTTTTGATGATTTCCCTGGGCTTTCCCAGGCGGCTTATCCCCTCCTCATTTCTGATCTTGTCCACCCAGCTTCTACGTAACAGCCGCCTGTAAATCCACCTTTCAAATGCTTCTAGTCTCTTCAGGTGGCCTTCTGTCAGAGACCAACTCTCTACTCCATAGAGCAGGATAGAAAAAATACAGCATCTGACCAGCCTGCACAAGCTCGTACGCCCAAATCTGCTTCTATTTCTGCAAATTTGGAACCCCGGCAGCAGATACAAAGAAGGCATTTAAATAAGGAGCAGCTACGAGAGCAGGTTTCACAGTTTTATAACTGGTTGATGGCTCAAGGATCTGGGTTTAGTTTGGGTTTTTGGTTTCCACTTTCTGTCCCTGCTCAGGACACCTGGCGAGGAGGAGAGAGAAAAAAGATAAGAAACTGCAAATCTGCTTTCATTTGACTAATCTAAATACCTGTCTTTGGACCAAAAGGGAAAATTAATTCACATTTCTGGGTAGAACCCAACACAGTGGACAGTTTCCAAACGGGATCATTTTCAGATGGGTGGAGGTGAACTCACAAAATACTCTGCTGGATGGATTATACCCTGCTGAGGATTCTGCGAGTTGAAATCCACCCATCTGGAAGTGCTCCCCCTTAGCACTTAAAAACTCAAAGGACCCGAAGCTCTAGGAAGAGAACTTAAGGAGCCCAGTTCAAAAAAATGGAACTAATATTCAATGTAAAGAAGACCAACCGGTAGAACCAGCAGCCTCAGAACTGACAATGAAGATA